>NC_079401.1:81680-236680 GCF_029220125.1 Pseudoliparis swirei
AGAGAGAGTCAGTTCCATCCTCTCCTGGACAAGAACAAACGTCTGAGCAGGAAGAACGAGGAGCTGGCGCTGACGCTGCGCCGCCTGGACAACAAGCTGCGCTACGTCACACAGGAGAACATGGAGATGGTCACCATGGTAACCACGCCTCCACCGAGCTGGGAGGTCACGTCAGTATAGATCACAAGGTCAAGGATGAGCCAATAAAGGTCAACACTGAACAATAGACTGGACAACAAAGAGAAATAACAAACAATAGAAGAGCCAATGAAGGGAAATATTAAACAATAGACTGGCCAATATAGATACATAATTAACAAAAGATGGTCGAATTGAGGTAATTAATAAACAATAGATGGGCCATCTCTTGGTTCATCTTGTTCCAGATGTGTTGATCATGTTCATATATGTGTATATATATATATATATATATATATGTATCTATATTATGTATGTATCTATATATATATACATATATGTATGTATCTATATATATACATGTATATATATGTGTATATATTAGGGCTGTCAGCGTTAACGCGTTAATCTATGTGATTAATTTGGCCGCGTTAACACACTCAAATATTTGAACGCAATTAACGCAATGTTGTTTATTTCTGGTGTCGTTGACGTTTTGCACTCCTCTGAGTGTCAAACTGCGGCAGTACGGTTTAACACTTTCCGTTTTTAAAACAATTATTTATCCGCGACAATAAGGATCATAAATGAGTTTAACTCGTGGATGAATCAGTCGGGTTTCCTCCTGCTCCTCCTTCCTCCCGTCTCCCCCTCTGACACACAGAGGAACGGAGGCGACGTGTCGGGGGACGCGGCGCGGAAAGAACTCGTCACACGAAACCTTCACCGTGATTGGTCAATCCGTTTGTCTGTCAACGTTTTGCGAAAAAAACAACCAATGAACACTCAGTAAATCACAAAGGACCTCCCACCTCACAGGTGAGGCTCGTTAGCAGCCTGTCAGAGAACCAGAGAACACGGCGCGAGGACAACTGAGCCTCATTATAGAGAGCTGAGATCGTTCTGGAATGTTTGATGTATAACACGTGGGTATGTGTCATATGCAAAAGCCTTTAAAAGGTGAATTTACATTTTTTTGTAAAATCGAGAAAATGACCCCAGCCTCCAGAGGGTTTACACCTTTTCTTACTTATCTGGATGTTTCACTGAAGAAACAATTTATCATCCATGATATTAAATACCTCACTGGCACTTTATACAGGGTGTCCGCGGGGCATTAAAAAGTCTTAAATTGCTTTTCCTAAAAATAAGGCCTTAAAAAGTCTTAAGTCGTCTTAAATTCAGATTGGATTGGTCTTAAATTTTTTGGGTGTCATGTCATTACGAATATGAGGCAATCTGTTCCGCTAGGTCCGTATTTTGCTCCGGTTGCTCTGCGGTGTCTCTGGTGTCACCGGGGCCACGCCTTCTCTTAAAGGGGCCCCGCATATTCGGTCCCATCAATCCCCTACAACGTGAAGCATCGGCTACTTTAGAAAACATGGGGGATGCAAGTTCAACAACGGCTTGAAAAGAACGAGTGTTTCTGGTCACGATCGGTGAAATGCTTCTGAAGCTGCATTGTGTGTCGGGAGACTTTCCAGCGGTGGAATCTCACGAGCAGAGCAAGAAGCACAGAGACTAGCGAAGGCCGCCAGCAGCCCGCGGGGCTAGCTGCTGCTCCGCCGCCAGCAACGACGTCAACTACAACGCTGGAGGTCACCGGAGGAAATCCAGCGCCGTGCAACAAAGAGCTCATCACCGAAGACCAACAGGGCGGCGCGTTCTTCATTCTAGACCAGACCAGACCACCATGAGACTCTGGACCAGACCACCATGAGACTCTGGACCAGACCACCGCGAGACTCAGGACCAGACCACCATGAGACTCTGAACCAGACCACCGCGAGACTCTGAACCAGACCACCAAGAGACTCTGGACCAGACCACCATGAGACTCTGGACCAGACCACCACGAGACTCTGGACCAGACCACCGCGAGCAGACAGCTGGACTTCATGTGCTCTCGGTTCAGTGACCCGGTCCCGTCAGGATCCTGTGGAGCTCATGGGCCGTGACACCAGGACCTACTTCAGCATCTCAAAGTAAGTCTAACATAAATATATATGTATTAACTATCCTCATGTATATGAGTATGTGTTTCATATAGTTAAGCTTTACTCGTGTGTCAAGTTAATAACAGCTATGGATAGGCGCACTACACATTAATTAGACTAATTAAAAATAGTTTTAGATTGGTAGTAGAGTGGTGTTTACCTGTCAATATGTCTACATAGTGTTCACTAGGCTCAAGGGATGGCTCACGTTGCTTAATTTGTAAAAATAGTTTTCATTCATATTGATCCAGTCTGACATTAATCTGAAGTGGTGTCATGAAGAGATGTGTTGACTGTTGTGTGGCTAATGTCTGCCTTTTTTTTCTTTTTTCCAGGAGAATGGACCAAATGTCAACTGGAAGTTTTTGTATTCATACAGTTTGAAAAGGATTGTTTTCCTAGTATATTCACAAAAGCTCAGGAGGAGACATGAACCTGTGCACAAACATCCATCACATAGAGACATGAGAACTCACACTCACTCACCCACACACACATACATTCTATTATGTAAATGTATTTGCATTTTAAAAGCAGCTGGAAATGTTATTTATGTTATTTTATAGATTTTTTTGTTCAAAAGGAACTATGTTGCACGTATTTTAAAAATATATTTACTTGATTTGATAGACATTTGTTCATGGGACCTAAATGTTCTGAAAATGTTGTATTAATAAATATAATTTTCAACAGCAATGCCATTTGTGTTATCCTTTTGCATTACACCATACTGTTAATTTTGAACAGACATCAGTGTGTTTACTTTGAATTAATTAATTTAGATTAATGTATATTTCCTTCGTACGTTAGGTCTTAAATTTTATTTAGACGTGGTCTTAAAAAGTCTTAAAAAGTCTTACATTTCACTGGTTTATTCCTGTAGACACCCTGTTTATAGGTAGAAGCCTCTTTGAAAACAGCTCTGTGTGAAGTTTTGTCTTTAAAAAAGAATACAATCAAACAAGTGTCTGAAATACACGCTGTCTGAAGGGATTACTCGTTCATTTAGAAGATTTAGTCTTTAGAAGAAAAAAAACCTTTTAATCGCGATTAATGAATTTCAAAATGTGCGATTAATTAGTTACTTTTTTTTAATCGATTGACAGCCCTAGTATATATATATACATATATATATATACACATTTATATGTTTATATGTATTGTAGTGGCCATTTGTCCTTTAGAAATCAAATCAAACTATAAATCAGATGTCCACTGACGCACCGCGGGGGGTTCGGAGTTGACGCAGCCAAAAGAAAGTTATGTCCATTTCGGGATCTGATGATTATGAGCATTTATTTTCTAAACAAACAAAAAGAACAAACAAAACGCTGACACTCCCTCTCTGTGCTGAAGCTGGTATGAAACCACCGGCCCCCCGGTGCATGCTGGTCCTGACCCCCCCCCCCCCCCACCTCTACACAGTGTTACCCAATCAGTGGACCTAGAACTAAATATATTCAACAACGATCACAATGAACTCAACTAAAACTATCATAAGAAAAAAGCTCTTCTAAAAAATCAAAATATAACCTAAATAAGCAATGAATAATCAATATTGCTTTACAATAAAACTAAATACAAATGTCAGAATAAATAGCTCCAACATATATCTATATATATGTTATATATATATATATATCTATAGACCAAACGAAATAGGTTAACCCTGTTTACTGTGACTTAGTGTTTTGTTATGTCATCTTTATTCTTCTAGCCAACATGTTTCTATACAACATTCTTCGAGCCAACATGTTTCTCGACAACATTCTTCTACCCAACATGTTTCTATACAACATTCTTCTAGCCAACATGTTTCTATACAACATTCTTCTAGCCAACATGTTTCTATACAACATTCTTCTTGCCAACATTCTTCTCCCCAACATGTTTCTATACAACATTCTTCTAGCCAACATGTTTCTATACAACATTCTTCTCCCCAACATGTTTCTAAACAACATTATTCTACCCAACATGTTTCTATACAACATTCTTCTAGCCAACATGTTTCTATACAACATTCTTCTCCCCAGCATATTTCTATACAACATTCTTCTCCCCAACATGTTTCTATTCAACATTCTTCTAGCCAACATGTTTCTTGACAACATTCTTCTAGCCAACATGTTTCTATACAACATTCTTCTTGCCAACATGTTTCAAGAGAACATTCTTCTAGCCAACATGTTTCTATACAACATTCTTCTTGCCAACATGTTTCTATACAACATTCTTCTAGCCAACATGTTTCTATACAACATTCTTCTTCCCAACATGTTTCTATACAACATTCTTCTCCCCAACATGTTTCGATACAACATTCTTCCAGCCAACATGTTTCTATACAACATTCTTCTAGCCAACATGTTTCTATACAACATTCTTCTAGCCAACATGTTTCTATACAACATTCTTCTAGCCAAAATGTTTCTATGCAACATTCTTCTAGCCAACATGTTTCTATACAACATTCTTCTAGCCAACATGTTTCTATACAACATTCTTCGAGCCAACATGTTTCTAAACAACATTCTTCTACCCAACATGTTTCTATACAACATTCTTCTAGCCAACATGTTTCTATTCAAGATTCTTCTAGCCAACATGTTTCTATACAAGATTCTTCTAGCCAACATGTTTGTAAACAACATTCTTCTCCCCAACATGTTTCTAGACAATATTCTTCTAGCCAACATGTTTCTATACAACCTTCTAGCCAACATGTTTCTATACAACATTCTTCGACCCAACATGTTTCTATAAAACATTCTTCTAGCCAACATGTTTCGATACAACATTCTTCTCGCCAACATGTTTCTATACAACATTCTTCTAGCCAACATGTTTCTAGACAACATTCTTCTAGCCAACATGTTTCTATACAACATTCTTCTCCCCAACATGTTTCTATACAACATTCTTCGACCCAACATGTTTCTATACAACATTCTTCTAGCCAACATGTTTCTACACAACATTCTTCTAGCCAACATGTTTCAAGACAACATTCTTCTCCCCAACATGTTTCTATAAAACATTCTTCTAGCCAACATGTTTCTATACAAGATTCTTCTAGCCAACATGTTTCTATACAACATTCTTCTCACCAACATGTTTCTAAACAACATTCTTCTCCCCAACATGTTTCTATAAAACATTCTTCTAGCCAACATGTTTCTATACAAGATTCTTCTAGCCAACATGTTTCTATACAACAGTCTTCTCCCCAACATGTTTCTATACAACATTCTTCTCCCCAACATGTTTCTATACAACATTCTTCTCCCCAACATGTTTCTATACAACATTCTTCTGCCAAACATGTTTCTATACAACATTCTTCTAGCCAACATGTTTCTATACAACATTCTTCTCGCCAACGTGTTCCTAAACAACATTCTTCTCGCCAACATGTTTCTAAACAACATTCTTCTCGCCAACATGTTCCTAAACAACATTCTTCTCGCCAACATGTTTCTATACAACATTCTTCTCGCCAACATGTTCCTAAACAACATTCTTCTCGCCAACATATTTCTATACAACATTCTTCTAGCCAACATGTTTCTATAAAACATTCTTCTAGCCAACATGTTTCTATACAACATTCTTCTACCCAACATGTTTCTATAAAACTTTCTTCTAGCCAACATGTTTCTAGACAACATTCTTCTACCCAACATGTTTCTATACAACATTCTTCTCCCCAACATGTTTCTATACAACATTCTTCTCCCCAACATGTTTCTATACAACATTCTTCTACCCAACATGTTTCTATAAAACATTCTTCTAGCCAACATGTTTCTATACAACATTCTTCTAGCCAACATGTTTCAAAACAACATTCTTCTCCCCAACATGTTTCTAAACAACATTCTTCGACCCAACATGTTTCTATACAACATTCTTCTAGCCAACATGTTTCTATACAACATTCTTCTCGCCAACATGTTTCTATACAACATTCTTCTAGCCAACATGTTTCTAGACAACATTCTTCTAGCCAACATGTTTCTATACAACATTCTTCGACCCAACATGTTTCTATAAAACATTCTTCTAGCCAACATGTTTCTATACAACATTCTTCTACCCAACATGTTTCTAGACAACATTCTTCAAGCCAACATGTTTCTATACAACATTCTTCTACCCAACATGTTACTATACAACATTCTTCTCCCCAACATGTTTCTATTCAACATTCTTCTCGCCAACATGTTTCTATACAACATTCTTCTCCCCTACATGTTTCTATAAAACATTCTTCTAGCCAACATGTTTCTATACAAGATTCTTCTAGCCAACATGTTTCTATACAACATTCTTCTCCCCAACATGTTTCTATTCAACATTCTTCTCGCCAACATGTTTCTATACAACATTATTCTCGCCAACATGTTTCTATACAACATTCTTCTAGCCAACATGTTCCTATACAACATTCTTCTCGCCAACATGTTTCTATACAACATTCTTCTCCCCAACATGTGTATATACAACATTCTTCTCCCCAACATGTTTCTATACAACATTCTTCTACCAAACATGTTTCTATACAACATTCTTCTAGCCAACATGTTCCTATACAACATTCTTCTCGCCAACATGTTTCTATACAACATTCTTCTCCCCAACATGTTTATATACAACATTCTTCTCCCCAACATGTTTCTATACAACATTCTTCTACCAAACATGTTTCTATACAACATTCTTCTAGCCAACATGTTTCTATACAACATTCTTCTCGCCAACATGTTCCTAAACAACATTCTTCTCGCCAACATGTTTCTAAACAACATTCTTCTCGCCAACATGTTCCTAAACAACATTCTTCTCGCCAACATGTTTCTATACAACATTCTTCTCGCCAACATGTTCCTAAACAACATTCTTCTCCCTAACATGTTTCTATACAACATTCTTCTGCCAAACATGTTTCTATACAACATTCTTCTAGCCAACATGTTTCTATACAACATTCTTCTACCCAACATGTTTCTATAAAACTTTCTTCTAGCCAACATGTTTCTAGACAACATTCTTCTACCCAACATGTTTCTATACAACATTCTTCTCCCCAACATGTTTCTATACAACATTCTTCTCCCCAACATGTTTCTATACAACATTCTTCTAGCCAACATGTTTCTATAAAACATTCTTCTAGCCAACATGTTTCTATACAACATTCTTCTAGCCAACATGTTTCAAAACAACATTCTTCTCCCCAACATGTTTCTAAACAACATTCTTCGACCCAACATGTTTCTATACAACATTCTTCTAGCCAACATGTTTCTATACAACATTCTTCTCGCCAACATGTTTCTATACAACATTCTTCTAGCCAACATGTTTCTAGACAACATTCTTCTAGCCAACATGTTTCTATACAACATTCTTCTCCCCAACATGTTTCTATACAACATTCTTCGACCCAACATGTTTCTATAAAACATTCTTCTAGCCAACATGTTTCTATAAAACATTCTTCTACCCAACATGTTTCTAGACAACATTCTTCAAGCCAACATGTTTCTATACAACATTCTTCTACCCAACATGTTACTATAAAACATTCTTCTAGCCAACATGTTTCTACACAACATTCTTCTAGCCAACATGTTTCAAGACAACATTCTTCTCCCCTACATGTTTCTATAAAACATTCTTCTAGCCAACATGTTTCTATACAAGATTCTTCTAGCCAACATGTTTCTATACAACATTCTTCTCCCCAACATGTTTCTATTCAACATTCTTCTCGCCAACATGTTTCTATACAACATTCTTCTCGCCAACATGTTTCTATACAACATTCTTCTAGCCAACATGTTCCTATACAACATTCTTCTCGCCAACATGTTTCTATACAACATTCTTCTCCCCAACATGTGTATATACAACATTCTTCTCCCCAACATGTTTCTATACAACATTCTTCTACCAAACATGTTTCTATACAACATTCTTCTAGCCAACATGTTCCTATACAACATTCTTCTCGCCAACATGTTTCTATACAACATTCTTCTCCCCAACATGTTTATATACAACATTCTTCTCCCCAACATGTTTCTATACAACATTCTTCTACCAAACATGTTTCTATACAACATTCTTCTAGCCAACATGTTTCTATACAACATTCTTCTCGCCAACATGTTTCTATACAACATTCTTCTCGCCAACATGTTTCTAAACAACATTCTTCTCGCCAACATGTTTCTAAACAACATTCTTCTCGCCAACATGTTCCTAAACAACATTCTTCTCGCCAACATGTTTCTATACAACATTCTTCTCGCCAACATGTTTCTATACAACATTCTTCTCGCCAACATGTTCCTAAACAACATTCTTCTCGCCAACATATTTCTATACAACATTCTTCTCGCCAACATATTTCTATACAACATTCTTCTAGCCAACATGTTTCTATAAAACATTCTTCTAGCCAACATGTTTCTATACAACATTCTTCTCGCCAACATGTTCCTAAACAACATTCTTCTCGCCAACATATTTCTATACAACATTCTTCTAGCCAACATGTTTCTATAAAACATTCTTCTAGCCAACATTTTTCTATACAACATTCTTCGACCCAACATGTTCCTAAACAACATTCTTCTCGCCAACATGTTTCTATACAACATTCTTCTCGCCAACATGTTTCTATACAACATTCTTCTCGCCAACATGTTCCTAAACAACATTCTTCTCGCCAACATATTTCTATACAACATTCTTCTAGCCAACATGTTTCTATAAACATTCTTCTACCCAACATGTTTCTATACAACGTTCTTCTAGCCAACATGTTTCTATACAACATTCTTCTACCCAACATGTTTCTATACAACATTCTTCAACCCAACATGTTTCTATACAACATTCTTCTCCCCAACATGTTTCTATACAACATTCTTCTCCCCAACATGTTTCTATACAACATTCTTCTACCCAACATGTTTCCATAAAACATTCTTCTAGCCAACATGTTTCTATACAACATTCTTCTACCCAACATGTTTCTATAAAACTTTCTTCTAGCCAACATGTTTCTAGACAACATTCTTCTACCCAACATGTTTCTATACAACATTCTTCTAGCCAACATGTTTCTATACAACATTCTTCTACCCAACATGTTTCTATACAACATTCTTCAACCCAACATGTTTCTATACAACATTCTTCTCCCCAACATGTTTCTATACAACATTCTTCTCCCCAACATATTTCTATACAACATTCTTCTAGCCAACATGTTTCTATAAAACATTCTTCTAGCCAACATGTTTCAAGACAACATTCTTCTCCCCAACATGTTTCTATAAAACATTATTCTAGCCAACATGTTTCTATACAACATTCTTCTAGCCAACATGTTTCTATACAACATTCTTCTACCCAACATGTTTCTCGACAACATTCTTCTAGCCAACATGTTTCTATACAACATGTTTCTATACAACATTCTTCTCCCCAACATGTTTCTATAAAACATTCTTCTACCCAACATGTTTCTAGACAACATTCTTCTAGCCAACATGTTTCTATACAACATTCTTCTAGCCAACATGTTTCTATACAACATTCTTCTCCCCAACATGTTTCTATAAAACATTCTTCTACCCAACATGTTTCTAGACAACATTCTTCTAGCCAACATGTTTCTAGACAACATTCTTCTAGCCAACATGTTTCTATACAACATTCTTCTAGCCAACATGTTTCTATACAACATTCTTCTACCCAACGTGTTTCTCGACAACATTCTTCTAGCCAACATGTTTCTATACAACATGTTTCTATACAACATTCTTCTCCCCAACATGTTTCTATAAAACATTCTTCTACCCAACATGTTTCTAGACAACATTCTTCTAGCCAACATGTTTCTATACAACATTCTTCTAGCCAACATGTTTCTATACAACATTCTTCTCCCCAACATGTTTCTATAAAACATTCTTCTACCCAACATGTTTCTAGACAACATTCTTCTAGCCAACATGTTTCTAGACAACATTCTTCTAGCCAACATGTTTCTATACAACATTCTTCTAGCCAACATGTTTCTATACAACATTCTTCTACCCAACGTGTTTCTCGACAACATTCTTCTAGCCAACATGTTTCTATACAACATGTTTCTATACAACATTCTTCTCGCCAACATGTTTCTATAAAACATTCTTCTACCCAACATGTTTCTAGACAACATTCTTCTAGCCAACATGTTTCTATACAACATTCTTCTAGCCAACATGTTTCTATACAACATTCTTCTCCCCAACATGTTTCTATAAAACATTCTTCTACCCAACATGTTTCTAGACAACATTCTTCTAGCCAACATGTTTCTAGACAACATTCTTCTAGCCAACATGTTTCTATACAACATTCTTCTAGCCAACATGTTTCTATACAACATTCTTCTACCCAACGTGTTTCTCGACAACATTCTTCTAGCCAACATGTTTCTATACAACATGTTTCTATACAACATTCTTCTCGCCAACATGTTTCTATACAACATTCTTCTAGCCAACATGTTCCTCTTCTCTTAGAGGAGGCCGAGCTCTCTGAACGACCTGGACCGGAGCCTCTCCACCAGCCAGGAGGAGAGGGAGATGGAGTTTCTACGTCTACAAGTTATGGAGCAAAAACACATCATCGACGACTTGTCCCAGGTACTTATACTGCTACTACGACTACGACTAATAGTAATACTTTAAATACTGCTACTTCAACCACACATCATCGACGACATGTCCAAGGTACTACTACTTCTATTTAATTCAGTTTATTTTGTACTGCCTTAAATCACAAATTACAAGATTGAAGGTTTACAATCTGTACACCTTCGACATCCCTGACCTTTGACCTTTGGCCTCACATCGGATCAGGAACAACTTACAAAAAAACAGGTAAGAAACCTTCAGGAGAGCAACAGAGGATGAACAATAGATGTCATGTGACCAGGTGAACAATAGATGTCATGTGACCAGGTGAACAATAGATGTCATGTGACCAGATGAACAATAGATGTCATGTGACCAGGTGAACAATAGATGTCATGTGACCAGATGAACAATAGATATCATGTGACCAGATGATCAATAAATGTCATGTGACCAGATGAACAATAGATGTCATGTGACCAGATGAACAATAGATGTCATGTGACTAGATGAACAATAGATGTCATGTGACCAGATGAACAATAGATGTCATGAGACTAGATGAACACTAGATGTCATGTGACTAGAATAAATCATGACTCAATGCATGAATACATGAATCATGACTCCATGAATGAATACATGAATCATGACTCAATGCATGAATACATTAATGACTCAATGCATCATGACTCAATGAATGAATACATGAATCATGACTCAATACATGAATCATGACTCAATGAATGAATACATGAATGACTCAATGCATAATGACTCAATGCATGAATACATGAATCATGACTCAATGCATGAATACATGAATGACTCAATGCATCATGACTCAATGAATGAATACATGAATCATGACTCAATGCATGAATACATGAATCATGACTCCATGAATGAATACATGAATCATGACTCAATGCATGAATACATGAATGACTCAATGCATCATGACTCACTGAATGAATACATGAATCATGACTCAATGAATGAATACATGAATGACTCAATGCATAATGACTCAATGAATGAATACATGAATCATGACTCCATGAATCAATGCATGAATACATGAATCATGACGCAATGCATGAATACATGAATGACTCAATGCATCATGACTCAATGAATGAATACATGAATCATGACTCAATGCATGAATACATGAATGACTCAATGCATCATGACTCAATGCATGAATACATGAATCATGACTCCATGAATGAATACATGCATCATGACTCAATGAATGAATACATGAATCATGACTCAATGAATGAATACATGAATGACTCAATGCATAATGACTCAATGAATGAATACATGAATCATGACTCAATGCATGAATACATGAATGACTCAATGCATCATGACTCAATGAATGAATACATGAATCATGACTCAATGCATGAATACATGAATGACTCAATGCATCATGACTCAATGCATGAATACATGAATGACTCATGCATCATGACTCCTCCAGGAGAGAGACATGTTCCTGAGGTACCGGCGGCAGGAATCAGTCGTGAGGAAAGGAACCTTCAAAGCCTGCCGGGTAAGAACGTCTTCTCCTTCTCTATTGTTCTCCTGCTTTATTGTTTTATTGTTCTCCCGCTCTATTGTTCTCCCACTATATTGTTCTGCCGCTCTATTGTTCTCCTGTTGTATTTGTTCTCCTGCGCTATTGTTCTATTGTTCTCATACTTTATGGTTCTCCTACCCCATTGTTTTCCTGATCTATTGTTCCCATGTTCTGCTTTACTGATCTCTTGTACCCCTGCTCTATTGTTCTCTTGCTCTATTGTTCTCCTGTTCTCTTGTCCCCCTGCTCTATTGTTCTCTTGCTCTATTGTTCTCCTGTTCTCTTGTACCCCTGCTCTATTGTTCTATTGTCCCCCTGCTCTATTGTTCTCTTGCTCTATTGTTCTCCTGTTCTCTTGTCCCCCTGCTCTATTGTTCTCCTGCTCTCTTGTTCTCCTGTTCTCTTGTCCTCCGGCTTTATTGTTCTCCTGCTCTATTGTTCTCCTGTTCTCTTGTCCTCCTGCTCTATTGTTCTCCTGCTCTATTGTTCTCCTGCTCTCTTTTTCTCCTGCTCTCTTTTTCTCCTGCTCTCTTGTCCTCCTGCTCTATTGTTCTCCTGCTCTATTGTTCTCCTGTTCTCTTGTCCCCCTGCTCTATTGTTCTCTTGCTCTATTGTTCTCCTGCTCCATTGTTCTCCTGATCTATCGTGTCCTCCTCATAGGTCATCGAGACGTTCTATGGCTATGATGAGGACGTGTCTGTGGATTCTGATGGATCATCTTTGTCCTTCCACACCGACAGAACTCCTGAAACCGAACCAGATGAGGTACACGGAGCCTCTGGACCCGGGTCAGGTCTCTGGGTCAGAGACCTGACCCAGAGACCTGACCCGGGTCTCTGTAGTCATTACATTACATGTCATTTAGCAGACTCTTTTATCCAAAGCGACTTACAATAAGTGCATCAACCTAGAGTACAAAACAAGAACAACAAGAACACAGGAAGCAACACTTCCTC
Organism: Pseudoliparis swirei; assembly: GCF_029220125.1. Classification (NCBI taxonomy): domain Eukaryota; kingdom Metazoa; phylum Chordata; class Actinopteri; order Perciformes; family Liparidae; genus Pseudoliparis; species Pseudoliparis swirei. The sequence goes on from NC_079401.1 coordinate 95,071, forward strand.
AACTCAGTCGAACCACAAAAGCACCACAATAAATGCCATCCCAGTGCCACTGAAATGCAAATCTGTGTTTTAATCCAGATAGTCGGAAAAGATGTGTTTTCAGTCTCAGGCGGAAGATGTAGAGACTTTCTGCTGTCCTGATGTCAGTGGGGAGCTCGTTCCACCACTGAGGAGCCAGGACAGCAAACAGTCTGGATGTAGAGTGATGAGCTCGAGGTGCAGGAGGCACAAGACGGTTGGCTGTTGCCGAGCGGAGCGAACGTGCCGGGGTGTACGGTGTGACCATATCCCGGATGTAGACGGGGCCCGATCCGTCTAGAGCACGGTACGCCAGAACCAGTGTTTTGAAGCGGATGCTGCTCCACCGGTAACCATGGAGAGTGGAGGAGCGGAGTGGTGTGGGTGAATTTCGGGAGGCTGAAGACCAGTCAAGCTGCTGCATTCTGGACGAGCTGCAGAGGTCGGATGGCCTTAGCAGGTAGACCAGCCAGGAGGGAGTTGCAGTAGTCGAGGCGTGAAATGACCAGAGCCTGGACCGGAGCCTGGACCAGAACCTGTGCCGCCTTCTGAGTAAGAAGAGGCCGTATTCTCCTGATGTTGTGCAGCATGTACCTACAGGAACGCGTCATCACAGCGATGTTGGCCGTCAGGGAGAGTTGACTGTCTAGTGTCACCCCGAGGTTCCTGGCAGTCGGGGGCGGGGCCAACACAGAGCTGTTGAAGGTGGTAGTCAGGTCATGGGTTTCAAGATTCAAGATTCAAGATTCAAGATGTTTTATTTGTCACATACACACACAGGGTGTGCAGTGAAATGAAAGTGGCAATGCTCAGCAGGAATGTGCAAGCAACAAGTACACTATTTACAAATAAAAACAACACAATATTTACAGTAAGTGTGTGTGTGTGTGTGTGTGCCTAAGAGGGGCAGTTGTGTGGGTCTATGTGGGGGTCCTGGTGAGGTCGGAGTTCACAATCCTGATGGCCTGAGAGCCTTTCCCTGGAAGGAATAGTAGCTCGGTCTTGTCAGGGTTGATCTTCAGGTGGTGAGCAGACATCCACTGAGAGATGTCGGTCAGACAGGCAGAGATTCTGCTACCTGTGTTTCAGACGGTGGAAACGAGAAGATCAGTTGGGTGTCGTCAGCATAGCTATGGTAGGAGAAGCCATGCGAACGAATGACAGAGCCGAGAGAATTTGTGTACAGAGAGAAGAGGAGGGGACCCAGGACGGAGCCTTGAGGAACCCCATAGTGAGAGGAAGAGCAGGGGACCCAGGACGGAGCCCTGAGGAACCCCAGTAGTGAGAGGACAAGGATCAGACACAGATCCTCTCCAAGTTACCCGGTAAGTGCGGTCGTTAAGGTAGAAAGAGAAAAGAGCGAGTGCAGTGCCTGAGATCCCAGGTCCTGAAGGAAAGAGATCAGGATCTGGTGGTTCACGGTGTCAAATGCTGCAGAAAGGTCTAGAAGGATAAGGACAGAGGAGAGAGAGGATGCTCTAGCAGAGTGAAGGATAAGGACAGAGGATAGAGAGGCTGCTCTAGCAGAGTGAAGGATAAGGACAGAGGAGAGAGAGGCTGCTCTAGCAGAGTGAAGGATAAGGACAGAGGAGAGAGAGGCTGCTCTAGCAGAGTGAAGGATAAGGACAGAGGAGAGAGAGGCTGCTCTAGCAGAGTGAAGGATAAGGACAGAGGAGAGAGAGGCTGCTCTAGCAGTGTGAAGCTGCTCAGAGACAGCAAGGAGGCCAGTCTCTGTCGAGTGGCCTTGTCTCCAGACTGGTGAGGGTCAAGAAGGCTGTTACTGTGGAGATAGGAGGACACTTGGCTCAAGATAGCTCGCTCCAGAGTTTTGGAGAGAAAAGGAGGAAGAGAGACCGGTCTGTAGTTGCTGACTCCAGACGGGTCGAGGTGGGTTTCTTCAGGAGAGGGTTGACTCTCGCCTCCTTCAGAGGGAAACAGCCAGTTGAGAGGGAGCTGTTAATAAGATGGGTGAGGAAGGTCAGAAGGTCAGGAGCAATAGCCTGGAGAATGGGAGAAGGGCGCAGGTGGTCGGTCGAGCGGAGGTCACCAAGCTAAGAACTTGATTGGGAGACAAGGGGGTGAAAGAGGAAAGAGAGGGGGATGAAGAAGTTAGTGTTGGTGAGGAGATAGAAGATGGATTAGTAAAGGAGGAGCGGATGTCGTCCATCTTGTTTGTAACGTAGTCACAAAGTGGCAGAAGGGTGGAAGGAGGAGGGGCCAGGGGGGATCAAGGAGGTTGGAAAAGATAGAGAAGAGTTGTTTGGGGTTAGAGAAGGAAGACTGAATTTTGGTCAGGTAGAACGAGCTTTTGGCTGCAGATATAGAGGAAGAGAAGGAGGAGAGGAGAGATTGATAGAAGAGCAAGTCTTCCGCTTGATTCGTTTTTCGCCATTTCCTTTCCGTCGCTCGCAGGGTGGCTCTCTCGGCACGCACCGAGTCCGACAACCACGGAGAGGAGAGGATTACCGAACCGGTCGTGTCTTAAAAGGACAAAGAGAATCAAGAGATGAAGACAGGGAAGAGAGGAGAGTGTCTGTGGCAGAGTTAGGCTGCATGAGTGAGAAGGAGGCAGTTGAGGGGAGAGCAGATAGGACAGAGGAGGCCAGAGAGGAGGCCAGAGGGTGAGAATGTTGCGCCGTACAGGTGCAGAGTCTGTAGATATGGGTGGGTTGTCAGTACCATAGAGCGAGAGAGAGTAAGAGATGAAGAAGTGGTCAGAGACATGGAGAGGAGTTACAGTGAGGTTAGAGGTAGAGCAGCTTCTAGTGGACATGGAGTCAAGGCGGTTGCCGGCTTTGTGAGTAGGAGGGGAGGGACTGAGTGAGAGGTCAAAGGAAGACAGGAAGAGTCACAGGTCACATGACTTCTGTCTGGATGTTGAAGTCGCCCAGAAGGATGAGCGGGGGGCCGTGTTCAGAGAAGTTCGACAGGAGGACGTTGAGCTCTTCCAAGAAATCTCCCAAAGAACCAGGGGGTAGAGAACAACCATGTGGAGTTGAACCGGATGAGTCACCGTCACAGCATAGAACTCAAGTCAGTGGGATAAAGAGTGGCAGCGGGTAGGGAGAGAAACACCATTTAGGTGAGATGAGTAAACCTGTACCTCCACCCCGACCAGAGGGTCTGGTGTGTGGCTGAAGGCCGAGGAGACGTGTTGTCTGCTGTGATCCAGGTCTCAGTGAGAGCCAGGAAGTCAAGCGACTGCTCCATAGCAAAGAGATGAAACCGGCCTTGCGGTTGGCTGACTGACAGTTCCAGAGGCCTCCTGTGACCAGGTGCTGGGTGTGAGTAGAACGGATAGGAAGGAGAACAGAGGAGGGGTTCCGGTACAGGAATGAACGAGTCCTATAGTAACTACGAGTAGAGATACGCACAGGTATGGAAAGTACACACATATTCACTAAATGGTGGAATACACAGCCACGAAGACTCCAAGGGAAGACTCCTATGTCTTTGTCCTCCGAGTCTTGACTCCAACGGAAGACTCCTATGTCTTTGTCCTCCGAGTCTTGACTCCAACGGAAGACTCCTATGTCTTTGTCCTCTGAGTCTTGACTCCAAGGGAAGACTCCGATGTCTTTGTCCTCCGAGTCTTGACTCCAAGGGAAGACTCCGATGTCTTTGTCCTCCGAGTCTTGACTCCAAGGGAAGACTCCTATGTCTTTGTCCTCCTAGTCTTGACTCCAAGGAAGACTCCGATGTCTTTGTCCTCCGAGTCTTGACTCCAAGGGAAGACTCCTATGTCTTTGTCCTCCGAGTCTTGACTCCAAGGGAAGACTCCTATGTCTTTGTCCTCCGAGTCTTGACTCCAACGGAAGACTCCTATGTCTTTGTCCTCCGAGTCTTGACGCCAACGGAAGACTCCTATGTCTTTGTCCTCCGAGTCTTGACTCCAACGGAAGACTCCTATGTCTTTGTCCTCTGAGTCTTGACTCCAACGGAAGACTCTATGTCTTTGTCCTCCAGTCTTGACTCCAAGGGAAGACTCCGATGTATTTGTCCTCCAGTCTTGACTCAAGGAAGACTCCTATGTCTTTGTCCCTCGAGTCTTGACTCCAACGGAAGACTCCTATGTCTTTGTCCTCCGAGTCTTGACTCCAACGGAAGACTCCTATGTCTTTGTCCTCCGAGTCTCGACTCCAAGGGAAGACTCCTATGTCTTTGTCCTCCGAGTCTCGACTCCAACGGAAGACTCCTATGTCTTTGTCCTCAGTCTCGACTCCAAGGAAGACTCCTATGTCTTTGTCCTCCGAGTCTTGACTCCAAGGGAAGACTCCGATGTCTTTGTCCTCCGAGTCTTGACTCCAAGGGAAGACTCCTATGTCTTTGTCCTCCGAGTCTTGACTCCAACGGAAGACTCCTATGTCTTTGTCCTCCGAGTCTTGACTCCAACAGAAGACTCCTATGTCTTTGTCCTCCGAGTCTTGACTCCAACGGAAGACTCCTATGTCTTTGTCCTCCGAGTCTTGACGCCAACGGAAGACTCCTATGTCTTTGTCCTCCGAGTCTTGACTCCAACGGAAGACTCCTATGTCTTTGTCCTCTGAGTCTTGACTCCAACGGAAGACTCCTATGTCTTTGTCCTCCGAGTCTTGACTCCAAGGGAAGACTCCGATGTCTTTGTCCTCCGAGTCTTGACTCCAAGGAAGACTCCTATGTCTTTGTCCTCCGAGTCTTGACTCCAACGGAAGACTCCTATGTCTTTGTCCTCCGAGTCTTGACTCCAAGGGAAGACTCCTATGTCTTTGTCCTCCGAGTCTTGACTCCAACGGAAGACTCCTATGTCTTTGTCCTCCGAGTCTTGACTCCAACGGAAGACTCCTATGTCTTTGTCCTCCGAGTCTTGACTCCAAGGGAAGACTCCTATGTCTTTGTCCTCCGAGTCTTGACTCCAACGGAAGACTCCGATGTCTTTGTCCTCCGAGTCTTGACTCCAAGGGAAGACTCCTATGTCTTTGTCCTCCGAGTCTTCGTCCGATGACGCTAAAGACCCGATCCGGTTATGAGCCCAAGTTGGTGCCAATTACCTCCAGCCGCGTTGACACCACCCCTTGCTCGTTGGTATTCAAATGACACTCAATTGAAACCAGGTGATGAGCGCTCGTCCAATCAGTGAAGATTCAGGTGTCAGTAATCAGGACACACCTCTCTACCAAAACAAATCCTAAAACAGTACAGACCAACAATCCAGCAGCTCTAAACAACAAATACAACAGTAACTCAGCAGATAAACTAATTTAAAGAAGACACTTAGCAGTATCCAAGTAGTCAGTAGTCTCGCCTCACAGGTAGAAAATGCACACTGTCCTGGTCTCTCTCTTCACTGGAGACTTCATAGCAGAATATTCTGCTCCATGTGTTAATGTCTGAGAAATATCCTCTTTCTCTGATGTATCGTGATGTCTCTAAGCCATCCGCACAAAGACCAGGACCAGGACCAGGACCACTGAAGAACAGCTGGTCCTGTGGTTCTTCTACTGACTTGTTTGTGTGTTTCAGGTGTGTGTGCGCGAGGAGGCGGAGTTTCGTTACTGTCAGCTGACTCAGGAATACCAAGCGCTGCAGCGAGCCTACGCCCTGCTGACGGAGACCAGCGGAGGCCACTACGACGCCGAGAAGGAGATCCAGGTCAGCAGAGCAAGGCAGCAACAGGTTGAGGGTTCTATTCTGTGTAATAAAGCAAGGCACCAACAGGTTGATGGTTCGATTCCCTGTCTTACAGACCAGAGAGCAGTTGCTGACTGAAATCAGTCAATATCAAACTAGAGTAGCAGACCTGGAGTCTGCACTGAAACAACAAGGACAGGTAACACACACACACACACACACACACACACGTGTACTACAATAGAGCAGGATTTGGGGTTACCGAGGTAACCCTGTGTTTTTGAAAACGCGATACAAGTTCATTGACGCTTTATCATGTCAGTCCTTGTTGGAGATGAAAGTGATGACAATAAATACTTCATTGATCATAAATACTTTATTGACAATAAATACTTCATTGATAATAAATACTTAATTGATAATAAATACTTTATTGATAATAAATACTTTATTGACAATAAATACTTCATTGATAATAAATACTTCATTGATAATAAATACTTTATTGACAATAAATACTTCATTGATAATAAATACTTTATTGATAATAAATACTTTATTGACAATAAATACTTCATTGATAATAAATACTTTATTGACAATAAATACTTCATTGACAATAAATACTTTATTGATAATAAATACTTCATTGATAATAAATACTTTATTGACAATAAATACTTGATTGATAATAAATACTTCATCAGGGTCAGCTCTAACCCTGACCCCATCAGCCAATCAGGGTCAGCTCTTACCCTGCCCCTGACCCCATCGGCCAATCATCATCTATCATTCATCACACAGCATTTTAGTAATGAATGACCAATTAGAACTTCTTGTTTTACTATGTCTACTGACACTGCTGTCTATCTGTATGTCTGTCCTGTCTGTCTCTCTATCTGTCTGTCTGTCTGTCTGTCTGTCTATCTGTCTGTCTGCCTGTCTTTCTGTCTGCCTGTCTCTCAGGATGTGAAGTGGGTGGAGGAGAAGCAGGCGTTGTATCAAAGGAATCAGCAGCTGGTGGAGAAGGTGAAGAAACATCTTGATATCATCCAGAGTGACGAGTAAAGCCCTGTGTCCCCTCAACGTCCCCTCAACGTCCTCACTGTCCCCTCAACGTCCCCTCAACGTCCTCACTGTCCCCTCAACATCCTCACTGTCCCCTCAACGTCCTCACTGTCCCCTCAACGTCCTCACTGTCCCCTCAACATCCTCAATGTCCCCTCAACGTCCTCACTGTCCCCTCAACGTCCTCACTGTCCCCTCAACGTCTTCAATGTCCCCTCAACGTCCTCACTGTCCCCTCAACGTCCTCACTGTCCCCTCAACGTCCTCACTGTCCCCTCAACGTCCTCAATGTCCCCTCAACGTCCTCACTGTCCCCTCAACGTCCTCAATGTCCCCTCAACGTCCTCACTGTCCCCTCAACATCCTCACTGTCCCCTCAACGTCTTCAATGTCCCCTCAACGTCCTCAATGTCCCCTCAACGTCCTCACTGTCCCCTCAACATCCTCACTGTCCCCTCAACGTCCTCACTGTCCCCTCAACGTCCTCACTGTCCCCTCAACGTCCTCAATGTCCCCTCAACATCCTCACTGTCCCCTCAACGTCCTCAATGTCCCCTCAACGTCCTCAATGTCCCTCAACGTCCTCACTGTCCCTCAACGTCCTCACTGTCCCTCAACTTCAATGTCAACGTCCTCAACGTCCTCAACGTCCTCACTGTCCCCTCAACGTCCTCAATGTCCCCTCAACGTCCTCAATGTCCCCTCAACGTCCTCACTGTCCCCTCAACGTCCTCATTGTCCCCTCAACGTCCTCACTGTCCCCTCAACGTCCTCAATGTCCCCTCAACATCCTCACTTCCCCTCAACGTCCTCAATGTCCCCTCAACGTCCTCAATGTCCCCTCAACGTCCTCACTGTCCCCAACGTCCCCTCAACGTCCTCACTGTCCCCTCAACGTCCTCACTGTCCCCAATGTCCCCTCAACGTCCTCACTGTCCCCTCAACGTCCTCACTGTCCCCTCAACATCCTCAATGTCCCCTCAACGTCCTCACTGTCCCCTCAACGTCCTCACTGTCCCCTCAACGTCCTCAATGTCCCCTCAACATCCTCACTCTCCCCTCAACGTCCTCACTGTCCCCTCAACGTCCTCAATGTCCCCTCAACATCCTCACTGTCCCCTCAACGTCCTCACTGTCCCCTCAATGTCCCCAATATCCCCTCAACGTCCTCACTGTCCCCTCAACGTCCCCTCAACGTCCTCAATATGTATATACATATGTTTATATGTATATACATGGTGGAGTTCATGGTGGACAAAGAGAAACATGTTCTGTTTAAACATTCTGTTTAGGATGAAGATATATGCATGTTCCATATGGAAGAGAACTGATAAATAACTGCTGAGTTGCAGCACCATTGTGAATTAAACAATAATGTATAAATGTATATATCCGTCTTTTGTCATAAATCTTTATGTTCTCAGAGAAATATACCGAGAATATGGGTAATATGTGATTAATCATGATTAATCCACAGAAACCTGTGATTAATTTGATTAACATTTGTAATCGTTTCACAGCCCTAATATATATATACACATATATTTGTGGACCCAATGTTCTGGGTCTTGTGAACCTGTATTCTAACCCCTGCAGGTGAAGCAGGTGGAGGGGGCGGAGCTGCAGCTGGAAGATGAGATCCAGGACGTCAGAGATCAAAACGAACTGCTGGAATTTCGGATTTTAGAGCTTGAGGTAAAAACAGAGTAAACTAGAATGGGCACTCGGTAGAGCGCATACCTTCGCATATCACAAGATTGGGCATTGAATTATGAACATTTTGGCATTAGTTGCATGCCAATTGGATATAAATTGACCGTGCTATGGTAAAAAGATGTTGACCTTTTCATGACCTTGACCTTTGACCCGATCGATCCCAAAATCTAATCAAATGGTCCCCGGATAATGACCAATCATCCCACCAAATTCCATGTGATTCAAGAAGATTTGACCTGTTCATGACCTTTGACCTTGACCTTTGACCCGATCGATCCCAAAATCTAATCAACTGGTCCCCGGATAATAAACAATCATCCCACCAAATTGCATGCGATTCGGTTCAATACTTTTTGAGTTTTGCGAATAACACGCATACAAATAAATAAATAAATACACGGCGATCAAAACATAACCTTCCGGCATTTTCAATGCGAAGGTAACAACAACAAAAACACAATGACAAGGGTGTCTTTTTCTATGCCTGCTGCTCAGGAGAGGGAGCGACGCTCACCTGCCATCCACTTCCAACAACTCCATTTCCCAGAAGGCCTCAGTCCCCTACAGATCTACTGCGAGGCTGAAGGGGTCCCTGTGAGTAACCCTACACCTGTGTACACCTGTAAACACACCTGAGGACATTTGGGGCCATTGCCTTTTTTTAGTTTCTGCATCCTCGATTCCTTTCCTTACCTCCTCTCCTCTCAACAATGTCTCAAAGGACACATTGTTGCCTCACAACGTAAATTGATATATAGACCATGAATATATATACATATATATGTGTGTATATATATATATATATATATACACACGTATATATATGTATCACAACTGTAGCATATATGGTAGCATGGTATCTCATGGTAGCTCCTCCCATCATGGTGGCTCCTGTCGGGTTAAAGCGCTTATTGAAAGGAGACATAGAAGTCCAGTCCACACACCTGAAGACACCTCCCATCACCTGAGTCGTTCCTCTGACCGTGTCTCCTGCTCCCTCAGGACATCGCGATCAGTGAGTTGATGAAGCAGCTGGACATTCTGGGGGATAACGCCGTAAGTGTATGTTGAATTTCATTTGTACATGTATGTGTTTTCAATTGTAATCATCAGGCAGGAGGCGTGAGTTGAGTTCACAGCTGACACGTTGTGGTGTTGTTAGCATGTTGCTAACGGTGTGTTGTTGTGTTCTTGACAGGTTGCTGACGTGTTGTTAGCATGTTGCTAACGGTGTGTTGTTGTGTTCTTGACAGGTTGCTGACGTGTTGTTAGCATGTTGCTAACGGTGTGTTGTTGTGTTCTTGACAGGTTGCTGACGTGTTGTTAGCATGTTGCTAACGGTGTGTTGTTGTGTTCTTGACAGGTTGCTGACGTGTTGTTAGCATGTTGCTAACGGTGTGTTGACATTATGTTGGTTGATATCATTCTATTTTCGTGATGTGTCGCTGTTGGCTGGTTTTCTTGCAGAATCTGTCCAATGAGGAGCAGGTGGTGGTGATCCAGGCCAGGACGGTTCTAACGCTAGCAGAAAAGGTAAGAGTCCAGGCCTCTGTGAGCCTGCTTCAGGGTCCAGGTCCAGGCCTCTGTGAGCCTGCTTCAGGGTCCAGGCCTCTGTGAGCCTGCTTCAGGGTCCAGGTCCAGGCCTCTGTGAGCCTGCTTCAGGGTCCAGGCCTCTGTGAGCCTGCTTCAGGGTCCAGGCCTCTGTGAGCCTGCTTCAGGGTCCAGGCCTCTGTGAGCCTGCTTCAGGGTCCAGGTCCAGGCCTCTGTGAGCCTGCTTCAGGGTCCAGGCCTCTGTGAGCCTGAGGTCCAGGCCTCTGTGAGCCTGCTTCAGGGTCCAGGCCTCTGTGAGCCTGCTTCAGGGTCCAGGTCCAGGCCTCTGTGAGCCTGCTTCAGGGTCCAGGCCTCTGTGAGCCTGCTTCAGGGTCCAGGCCTCTGTGAGCCTGCTTCAGGGTCCAGGCCTCTGTGAGCCTGCTTCAGGGTCCAGGCCTCTGTGAGTCTGCTTCAGGGTCCAGGTCCAGGCCTCTGTGAGCCTGCTTCAGGGTCCAGGCCTCTGTGAGCCTGCTTCAGGGTCCAGGTCTCTGTGAGCCTGCTTCAGGGTCCAGGCCTCTGTGAGCCTGCTTCAGGGTCCAGGTCCAGGCCTCTGTGAGCCTGCTTCAGGGTCCAGGCCTCTGTGAGCCTGCTTCAGGGTCCAGGCCTCTGTGAGCCTGCTTCAGGGTCCAGGCCTCTGTGAGCCTGCTTCAGGGTCCAGGTCCAGGCCTCTGTGAGCCTGCTTCAGGGTCCAGGCCTCTGTGAGCCTGCTTCAGGGTCCAGGCCTCTGTGAGCCTGCTTCAGGTCCAGGCCTCTGTGAGCCTGCTTCAGGGTCCAGGTCCAGGCCTCTGTGAGCCTGCTTCAGGGTCCAGGCCTCTGTGAGCCTGCTTCAGGGTCCAGGCCTCTGTGAGTCTGCTTCAGGGTCCAGGTCCAGGCCTCTGTGAGCCTGCTTCAGGGTCCAGGCCTCTGTGAGCCTGCTTCAGGGTCCAGGTCCAGGCCTCTGAGCCTGCTTCAGGGTCCAGGCCTCTGTGAGCCTGCTTCAGGGTCCAGGCCTCTGTGAGCCTGCTTCAGGGTCCAGGCCTCTGTGAGCCTGCTTCAGGGTCCAGGCCTCTGTGAGCCTGCTTCAGGTCCAGGCCTCTGTGAGCCTGCTTCAGGGTCCAGGCCTCTGTGAGCCTGCTTCAGGGTCCAGGCCTCTGTGAGCCTGCTTCAGGGTCCAGGTCCAGGCCTCTGTGAGCCTGCTTCAGGGTCCAGGCCTCTGTGAGTCTGCTTCAGGGTCCAGGTCCAGGCCTCTGTGAGCCTGCTTCAGGGTCCAGGCCTCTGTGAGCCTGCTTCAGGGTCCAGGTCCAGGCCTCTGTGAGCCTGCTTCAGGGTCCAGGCCTCTGTGAGCCTGCTTCAGGGTCCAGGCCTCTGTGAGCCTGCTTCAGGGTCCAGGTCCAGGCCTCTGTGAGCCTGCTTCAGGTGTCTGTCTCTTGGTCTCTTCTCTCTGCTTGTCGTTGATGTTGTCTGTTTCCCCTTGGAAGACCCTCTGAGACCCCTCCCCCGTCTCTCTCCCCGTCTCTCTCCCCATCTCTCTCCCCCGTCTCTCTCCCCGTCTCTCTCCCTGTCTCTCTCCCCCGTCTCTCTCCTCGTCTCTCACCCATCTCTCTCCCCCGTCTCTCTCCCCCTCCTCTCTCCCCCTCTCCCCTCTCCCCCGTCTCTCCCCGTCTCTCTCCCCTCTCTCGTCTCTCTCGTCTCTCTCCCCTCTCTCCCCGTCTCTCTCCCCTCTCTCCCCGTCTCTCTCCTCGTCTCTCTCCCCCTCTCTCTCCCCCTCTCTCCCCTCCCCCCTCTCCCCCCTCTCTCTCTCCCGTCTCTCCCCGCCTCCCCTCTCCCCTGCCTCTCCCCGTCTCCCTCCTCTCCCCCTCTCCCGCCTCTCTCCTGCCTCTCCCGCTCTCTCCTCGTCTCTCCCCTCTCCCCATCTCTCTCCCGCCTCTCCCCGTCTCTCTCCCTCGTCTCTCTCCCCGTCTCTCTCCCCCGTCTCTCTCCCCCGTCTCTCTCCCCCTCCTCTCTCCCCGTCCTCTCTCCCCGTCCTCTCTCCCCGTCTCTCTCCCCCTCCTCTCTCCCCCGTCTCTCTCCCCGTCTCTCTCCCCCGTCTCTCTCCCCGTCTCTCTCCCCCTCTCTCTCCTCCTCTCTCCCCGTCTCTCCCCTCTCTCTCCTCTCTCCCCTCTCTCCCCGTCTCTCTCCCCCCTCTCTCCCCCCTCTCCCCTCTCTCTCCCTCTCTCTCCCTCTCTCTCCCCTCTCTCCTCTCTCTCTCCCCTCTCCCCGTCTCTCTCGTCTCTCTCCCCTCTCCCCGTCTCTCTCCTCTCTCTCTCGTCTCTCTCCCCGTCTCTCTCCCCGTCTCTCTCCCCTCTCCCCGTCTCTCTCCCCGTCTCTCTCCCCCTCTCTCCCGCCTCTCTCCCTGCCTCTCTCCCGCCTCCCGTCTCTCCCCTCCTCTCCCCTCTCTCCCTGTCTCTCCCCCTCTCTCCCGTCCTCTCCCCTCTCTCCTCCTCTCCCCGTCTCTCCCGCCTCTCTCCTCGTCTCTCTCCCCGTCTCTCTCCCCCGTCTCTCCCCTCCTCTCTCCCCGTCTCTCTCCCCCGTCTCTCTCCCCCTCTCTCTCCCCCCTCTCTCCCCTCCTCTCCCCTCTCCCCTCTCCCCGTCTCTCTCCCCCGTCTCTCTCCCCCTCTCTCTCCCCGCTCAGTGGTTGGAGTCCATTGAGGTGACAAAGTCGGCTCTGCAGCAAAAGATGTTGGACATTGAAAGTGAGAAGGTAAAGAAATGTACTTCACCTCAGCCTCTTGTCTATAAAGTCAAATATATGAAACCCCAAGAACAATCCTGGAATAGAAGGTGACAGCAGAGAGGGATCCAACAGGGATGTGGAGTCGTCTGACCCCTGAAGCACTCACACACACACACTCACACACTCACACACACACACACACGTAACATGTGACATGTGGGGAATGCCTCCTGAAGGCGCTGGGTGTTCACCCTGGAGCATCGTGTTGTCTGGTGGATCCACCACATGAAGCTGATTGTGGCTGAAGTACACAGACAACAGACAGACAACACAAAGGCAACAGACAGACAACACACATACAACAGACAGACAAGACAGACAACACACAGACAACAGACAACAGACAATAGACAGACAACAGACAGACAACACACAGACAAGACAGACAACACACAGACAACAGACAGACAACACACAGACAACACACATATATAGACAATAGATAGACAAATATAAGACAGACAATATAGATAATAGATAGATAATATATATATAAGATAGATAACACATAGACAACAGACAGACAACACAGACAACAGACAGACAATAGACAGACAACACATAGACATACAGACAACACAGACAACAGACAACACACATACAAGATAGATAACATATTAGATATAACATACAGATAACATATAAGATAATAATAGATAGACAATATTAGATAATATATAGACAATACATAGATAACGATAATATATAGATAATATAGACAATAGACAATATAATATATAGACAATAGACATATATATAATAGATAGATAATATTAGATAACATATAATACATAGATAATATATATAGACAATAGATAATAGACAACAGACAGACAATAGACAGACAATAATATACAATATAGATAGACAATAATATATAATAATATTAGACAATAGATAGACAATATACAGACAAGATAGATAACACATACAATAATAGACAATAGATAGACAATAGATAGAACCTTACATAACACAGATAATAGATATAAGATAGATGAATAGATAGACAATAGATAGATAATAGATAGATAATAGATAGATAATATATAGATAAATATACAATAGACAATAGATAGATATTACATAGACAATATAATATATATATAATATATAGATAATAGATAGACAATTAATAACATACATAATATATAGACAATAGACAGAATACAGCCAGATACACACATAGACAGATAAGATAACAGATAGATAGACAATAGATAGACAATAGATAGAATAACATAGATAATAATAGACAGACAATAGACAGATAATATAGAGATAGAGACATACATATTATTAGATAATAGATAGACAACACATACAGCACATAGATAGATATAACATATATACAATAGACAGACAACATACAAACAACATTATAGACAATAGATAGACTAATATTAAATAGATAGACAATAATATGACAGACAACATAGACAAATACACACATAGACAGATAACACATACAACAATAGATGACACAAATACAGACAATAGATAGACAAGACACAGACAAACAGACGATAACACATAGACAACACACAATATTATTAGATAACACACAGACAATAGACGACAACACATAAATAATAGACAATAGACAGACAATACAGACACACACAGACAATAGATAGACAACATAGACAACACACGACAGACAAACACATATATGACAACAACACAGACATAGATAAGACAGACAATAGACAGACAATAGACAGACAACACACAGACAACAGACAGACAACACACAGACAATAGACAGACAACACACAGACAACACACAGACAACAGACAGACAACACAGACAACAGACAGACAGACAACACACAGACAACAGACAGACAACATACAGACCCTCAGCTCTCGTCAGCTGGTCCTCCTGATCGGTTCCAGTGGAGAAACAACAAGTTGAGTCTGAGAGCAGCAGCAGAACCTGTAGTTGACCTTTGACCTCTGTGTTGCTTACCAGGATCTGTTCAGGAAACAGAAAGTTTATCTGGATGAAGAGTTGGACTACCGGAGGCAGTCGATGGAGCAGAATCACAAGGTCAGGCTCCACAACACAGGCAGCTGGTCAGAAGGGGGGGGGGGGTGTGAGGTGTGGTGTGTGTGTGGTGTGTGTGAGGTGTGTGAGGTATGTGGTGTGTGTGTGGTGTGTGAGGTATGTGGTGTGTGTGTGTGAGGTATGTGGTGTGTGTGTGTGAGGTGTTTGTGTGGTGTGTGAGGTATGTGGTGTGTGTGAGGTATGTGGTGTGTGTGTGTGAGGTGTTTGTGTGGTGTGTGAGGTGTGTGTGTGTGGTGTGAGTGTGTGTGGTGTGAGGTGTGTGTGTGGTGTGTGTGTGGTGTGTGTGTGTGGTGTGTGTGGTAGGTGTGTGTGTGTGTGTGTGTGTGTGGTGTGTGTGTGTGTGTGGTGTGTGTGTGGTGTGTGTGTGGTGTGTGTGGTGTGTGTGTGTGTGTGTGGTGTGTGTGTGTGTGTGGTGTGTGTATGTGAGGTGCCTCCTGCTCCGCGTGAGAACAGGTGTGTGTGAAACGTCCTCCTAGGAAACTCAATCCATCACAGATAGAAGCAGGAACAGAACTCCTGCTCTCCTCCTCATGGTGCCATGATCTCCTTGTTGCTGGAGACAGGCAGAGCCCCCCCCCCCCCCCTCATCCTGTCTGCTCTGGAGGCCTTTAGGATCCTGGGATCCACCATCTCAGGATCTCAAGTCCACTTCCAGTTCTAAAGCCAGAGGATCCGGTTGGTTCTGTGTGCTTTGGACCAGCACCAATCAGGACAGCACATACACACCAATGGAGAACATGGCTGGTGGGCCCGCCTCCAGGCTGACCGTCACACCTGAGCTCAGCGCCGGCTCCTCCCCTTCTGGGAACGCCACACAGGCAGAGAAGAGGTCCCCCTGCAGGATGCCCCTCCCAGTCAGACAGATACTTCACACACTTCATGTCATCATCAGTTACCTGAATACGAGCAACAGGTTCATGACATTCAATATGAACTCAGGTATGCAGGACCCCCACAGCAGCACCAGGCACTGATTCATATTATATTACATTTTTAAAAGCATAAATAAATGAAAACAGTTGTTGTCACGACAAATTTCCCCTTGGGGATTAATAAAGTATATATCTATCTATCTATCTATCATGTATTCTTCTGATCGTTTCCTTATCTTCAAATGTTGTTGCCTCAGAGGATCCTGGAGCTGGAGGCCATGCTGTTTGAGGCTCTGCAGCAGGAGGAGGAGTTCAGGATGGAGGGCCTGAAGGCGGAGCAGCGCCGCCTCTCTGCCACGCTGACGGAGGACGAGAAGGACGGCCTGAAGAGAGCCATGGACCAATGGAAACGCTCCGTGATGTGCGAGCTGAGAGAGAGAGACGCCCAGATCCTCAGAGAGAGGATGGAGCTGCTGCACCTCATACAGCAGGTATGCTGCTGAGCCACATGCTGCTGAGCCACAGGCTGCTGAGCCACAGGCTGCTGAGCCACAGGCTGCTGAGCCACATGCTGCTGAGCCACAGGCTGCTGAGCCACATGCTGCTGAGCCACAGGCTGCTGAGCCACATGCTGAGCCACATGCTGCTGAGCCACAGGCTGCTGAGCATGCTGGAGCCACAGGCTGCTGAGCCACATGCTGCTGAGATGCTGCTGAGCCATTACGCTGCTGGAGCCACAGGCTGCTGGAGCCACATGCCATGGAGCCACAGGCTGCTGAGCCACATGCTGCTGAGCCACATGCTGCTGAGCCACATGCTGCTGAGCCACAGGCTGCTGAGCCACATGCTGCTGAGCCACAGGCTGCTGAGCCACATGCTGCTGAGCCACATGCTGCTGAGCCACATGCTGCTGAGCCACATGCTGCTGAGCCACAGGCTGCTGAGCCACAGGCTGCTGAGCCACAGGCTGCTGAGCCACATGCTGCTGAGCCACAGGCTGCTGAGCCACATGCTGCTGAGCCACAAACCCATGCTGTCCCAGGCTGCTGAGCCATGCGCGAGCTGATGGTGTTGAGCCAAGGCCAGCCCAGGGTGCTGAGCCACACCTTGGCCTCAGGGCCGCTGAACCAGACCTGGTCCTCAGGGTGCTGAGCCACACTCGGCCTCAAATACGGTGCTGAACCACACCATGGCCTCAGGGTAGTTGAACCAGACCTTGGCCTCAGGTAGGGAACCACCCCGTCCTCAGGGTAGTTGAACCAGACCTCGGTCCTCAGGATGGGAACCAGACCTCGGTCCTCAGGGTGGGAACCAGACCTTTGTCTCAGGGTAGTTGAACCAGACCTCGTCCTCAGGATGGGGAACCAGACCCCGGCCCAGGGGTGTGTAGTTAAAAACTTTTAACCTCGTCCTCAGGGTAGTTGAACCAGACCCCGGCCTCAGGATGGGGAACCAGACCGGTCCTCAGGGTATTTAAAACCAGACCTCGTCCTCAGGGTGTTGAACCAGAGGTAGGAACCAGACCTCGTCCCTCAGGGTAGGAACCAGACCTGGGTCTCAGGGTAGTTGAACCAGACCGTCCTCAGGATGGATCCAGACCGGTCCTCAGGGAAAGAATCATGACCCTGTAGTTAAACCAGACCTCGGTCCTCAGGGTAGTTGAACCAGCCCCTGTCCTGTGATGGGGAACCAGACCTCGGTCCTCAGGGTAGTTGAACCAGACCTCGGTCCTCAGGGTAGTTGAACCAGACCTCGGTCCTCAGGGTAGTTGAACCAGACCTCGGTCCTCAGGGTAGTTGAACCAGACCTCGGTCCTCAGGATGGGGAACCAGACCTCGGTCCTCAGGGGGGCCCCCAACCCTCCCGGCCTTTTTTGGAGGGGCCCGCCTTTGGCCTTTAGGGAAGTTAACCAATTTGGCCCCAAATAATTTCCCAACCCCTTTCAGGATGGGAAAAGAAAAACCCGGGTTTCGGGTAGTTAAAACCAAGGGCCCGGTTCCCCGGGTATTGGCCAGCCTCCCGGTTTCCCCCCAGGGGGGGGAACCCGGCCTCCCGGGCCTCAGGGTAGTTAACCGGGGCCCCGGTTTCCTCAGGGTTTTGTTGAACCAGGGGGCCCCGGCCCGGGGTTGGGTTTAACCCGATGGTCCCAGGGGAACCCAAGGCCCCAGGGAAAAATTGAACCAGAAAAACCTGGTTAGGGAAGGGGAAACCGACCTCTCCCATGGAACCGGGGCCCCTTTCCCCGGGTTTAACCAGACCTTCCTTTTCCTTCCCGCACCCCAACCTTTTCCTTTCCTTTCCCCTTTTGGCCTGGGAGCTGGTGTGGCCCGGAAGTTCTCCAAGAAAACTCAAATAACCCCAATCCAGGAAGAGCAAATGAAAAAGGGAAAGGTTTTTGGATATGGGAAAAATTTGAGAACCTCATGAAAGGGCGGCACGGTGGCCCCGGGCCCTTTGGCCCCCGCTCCCAAAAAGCTTCCCCAAGGGAGGGGACAGGGAACATTTCCGCCTTCCTCTTAGGGGCCATCATTTTGGGACTGGGGGTTCCCGGGGCAGGGGAACCCCGGTTTAACCTTTGGGGCGGGGTGGAGCTCTTCCCCCGGGGGGGTGTTTACCCAATAAAGTTTTGGTGCTTCCCAGGGGAAAAAGGGCCTTAAAAAGGGATGAACCCCCAGGGGGCAAAGATAAAATTGGGGAAAGGTAAAAGGAAAAAGGGCGGCTCCTTCACCGGCAAAAAACCCGGGGATTCCTGGGTTTCCAACTCCTGACTGTTCCTTTCTTCCGGGGTTTCCTTAATTCCTGGGGGTTTCCTTAATTTTTCTCCTTTTTCCTTAATCCTCTGGGTTTCCCCGGTGGAAGGTTTTAAAAAGGGTTCCCGGGGAAAATCTCCTACGGGTTCCTTGGGGGAAATTCCCGGGGTTGGGTACCGTGGGTAAAAAAAGGGGTAAAAAGTGGGGATTTTGGGTATTGGGTCAATTGGAGTGGGGTCACCTGTCACGTGGGCCCCCGGGCCCCTGTGGGTCCCCGGGGGGCACCGGGGGTCCCGGGGTCACGGGGCTCCCGTGGGCCCCCTGTGGGTTTAGGGGGGTTTTTACCTTGGGGTTTACCTTTTGGGTCACCTTGGGACTTTTGGGGTTTCCCGGGGTCCCCGGGGGCCCCCCCTGTGGGCCACCGTGGGTCCTTTTGGGGTCCCTTGGGTTGGGGGGCTCCCTTGGGGCTCCTTTTCCCTTCTCATTCTCACCTGTTTGGTTGTGGGCTCCACCTGGGGCCACCGTCTTTAAAATGGTGGGCCCCCCTGGGGGTCCAAAAATTGGGCCCCTGGTGGGTCCCCAGGGCCCCGGGGTCCCTTGGGCCCCCGGGGTTACCCCGGGGGTCCTTTTGGGGTTCCCCGGGGAGGGGTCCCTGGGGTTTCCCGGGGGGGCTCACGGGGTTCCCCGGGGAGGGGCTCCCTGGGGTTTCCCGGGGGGGGTCCCTGGGGTTCCCCGGGGGGGGTCCCTGGGGTTCCCCGGGGGGGGTCCCTGGGGTTTCCCGGGGGGGGTCCCTGGGGTTCCCCGGGGGGGGTCCCTGGGGGCTCACCTGTGGGCTCACCTGTGGGCTCACCTGTGGGCTCACCTGTGGGGTCACCCGGGGCTCACCTGTGGGCTCACCTGTGGGCTCACCTGTGGGCTCACCTGTGGGCTCACTTGTGGGCTCACCTGTGGGCTCACCTGTGGGCTCACCTGTGGGCTCACTTGTGGGCTCACTTGTGGGCTCACCTGTGGGCTCACCTGTGGGCTCACCTGTGGGCTCACCTTTTGGGCTCACTTTGGGGGTCCTTGGGCTCACCCGGGGGTCACCTGTGGGCTCACCTTGGGGGTCACCTTTTGGGCTCACCTTTTGGGCTCACTTTGGGGGTCACCTGTGGGCTCACCCCGGGGGTCACCTGTGGGCTCACCTTTTGGGCTCACCTTTTGGGGTCACCCGGGGGTCACCTGTGGGCTCACCTTTTGGGGTCACCTGTGGGCTCACCCGGGCTCCCACCGGGGCTAAAATTTTGGGGGCCAAAATGTGGGGCTCAACTTGGGGCCACCCTTTGGGGCCCACCTGTGGGCCCCCTTTGGGTCACCCAGGGTCACCTGGGGTCCCCGGGGGTCCCTGTCCCCCCGTGGGTTCCCCGTGGCCCCCACCTTTTGGGCCCCCCTTTTTTTGGGCTCACCTTGGGGCCACCCGGGGCTCACCCGTGGGCCCAAACCCGGGGCCCACTTTGGGGCTCACCCGGGCCACCCAGGGGCCCCCTTTTGGGGGGCACCGGGGTCACCGGGGCCACCGGGGGGTCCCCGGGGCTCCTTGGGGCCACCGGGGCCCCGGGGTCACCTGGGGGCCACCGGCTCAACTCCGGGCCACCCGTGGGGGCCACTCGTGGGCTTACCCGGGGTACCCGTGGGTTCATGTTGGGCTAAATGCGGGCTACCTGTGGGGTCCGGGGGGCCCCACCTGTGGGGTCACCCAGGGGAAGGGGGGCTTTATTCCCACTCTGGGCTCCCTTGGGATAGGTTCCCCCTTTTTGGGCTCCCTGTTGGGGTACCCAGGGCTAAAATCCGGACTTTGGGGTTACCCGGGTTTACCGGGGGTCACCCCGGGGCCACCTGTGGGAAAATTGTGGGCCAAAACCTTGGAAACCGGGCTAAACCTCCCGGGGGGGTTTGGGGGCCCCGGGGGCCTCGGGGTCAATTTGGGCCACCCCCGGTTCCCGTTATTGTGGGTTTTACCTTCTATTTTAAGAAAAAAAAGGGGAAAAAAAGGTAGAAGTTTCCCCCGGCAACAAAAATTGGAAAAAGAAGATAACAATTAAAAAAGGGGGAAACAAAAATTTTAAAAAAAGAATTTTTCGTTTTGGCACCCCAGAAAGGGTTTTTTCCTAAATCCCGAACGGTTTTCCTGTGTTTTTTTGCTTTTTCCTTTCACAAACCTGGGGCCCCGGGCCCGGGTTTTTCACCTCCAATCCACTGGGGGACAGGTGCTCCGGCCTTTTTGGGCCCCGGAAAATGAGGAAAAGGACCCCCGGGCTAAAAAAGGCGTTTTTCCACCCTGGGCCGCCCACGGGCCCCCTCTGGAAAAAGGCCCCACGGGCCCTCGGAACCGGTCCTCCCCGGGCCCTCCCCCGGGGAAAAAGGCCCCACCCGGGGCCCCTCCGGAAAAGGCCCCCGGGCCCCTCTTGGAAAAGGGTTTGGGTGCCCACCCCCAATTTACCATTTTACCCCGGGGGTTTCCCAATAAACCCAAACCTTTCAGTGTTTGTAGTTTAACAAAAACCGAGCGGAAAGGGCCCCCTGGGGCGGTGGGGCCTGGTTTCTGGGGGTTGAGGCCCGGAGGGGAAGGGCTTCTCCCCTCTGGCCCCCCTCTTGGGTTTCCTTTTTGCCCCCTTCCCCCTTTCTGTCCCCTCTTCCTCCTTCTCCCCCTTCTGTCCCCCTCCCCTTCCCCCTGTCTGCCCCCTCGGGCCCCCGGGCTGCCTCCTTGGGGTTTGCCCTCTCCCCCTCTGGCCCCCGTTTGTCCCCTTTCCTTTTGTTTTTTCCTCCTTCCCCCTTTCTGGGCCTTTCTGTTTCCGTTGCCTTTGGCCTTTTTTTCCTTTTTTTGTTCTTTTTCTTTTTGTTTTTCCTTTGGTTCCTTTTCCTTTTTTTTTCCTCCTCTCTGCCCTTTTTCCCCTGTTTTTTTTTGTCCCCCTTTTCCTTTTCCCCTCCCCCGGGCCCCTCTTCCCCCCCCCTCCCCTGTTCCTTGTTTTCCCCCTCTTCCTTTTGTCCCCTTTTTCCGCCCCGTCTGGCCCCCTTTTCTTTTCCTCTTTCCTCCCGGCTGCCCTCCGGGCCCCTCTGCCTCCTCCGGGGGCCCTTTTGGCCCGGTCCTCCGTTTTCCTCCCCGGGCCCCCGGGGGCCCTTTTGGCCTCCTCCGGGGCCCCCTCTCGGGGTTTTTTGTTCTTCCTTCCCCTTTGTCCCCCTTTTTCTGGGGCCTTCCCCTTCCTCCTTTCGTTCCCCCCCTTTTTTTGTTTCCGCCCCCTCTCCCCCTCCTGGGTTTCCTTCTGTTCCTGCCCTTCCCCCCTCCTCTCTGTCCTCCTCTCTGTCCTCCTGTCTGTCCTCCTCTCTGTCCTCCTCTCTCTCCTCTCTCTCCTCCTCTCTCTCCTCCTCTCTCTCCTCCTCTCTCTCCTCCTCTCTGTCCTCCTCTCTGTCCTCCTCTCTGTCCTCCTGTCTGTCCTCCTCTCTGTCCTCCTCTCTGTCCTCCTCTCTCTCCTCCTCTCTGTCCTCCTGTCTGTCCTCCTCTCTCCTCCTCTCTGTCCTCCTCTCTGTCCTCCTCTCTGTCCTCCTCTCTCCTCCTCTCTGTCCTCCTCTCTGTCCTCCTCTCTCTCCTCCTCTCTGTCCTCCTCTCTGTCCTCCTCTCTGTCCTCCTCTCTCCTCCTCTCTGTCCTCCTCTCTCTGTCCTCCTCTCTCTCTCCTCCTCTCTGTCCTCCTCTCTCCTCCTCTCTGTCCTCCTCTCTGTCCTCCTCTCTCCTCCTCTCTGTCCTCCTCTCTCCTCCTCTCTGTCCTCCTCTCTGTCCTCCTGTCTGTCCTCTCTGTCCTCCTCTCTCTCCTCCTCTCTGTCCTCTCTGTCTGTCCTCTCTGTCCTCCTCTCTCCTCCTCTCTGTCCCTCCTGTCCTCTCTGTCCCCCTCTCTGTCCTCTCTCTCCTCCTCTCTGTCCTCCTGTCTGTCCTCCTCTCTCTCCTCCTCTCTGTCCTCCTCTCTGTCCTCCTGTCTGTCCTCCTCTCTGTCCTCTCTCTCCTCCTCTCTGTCCTCTCTCTCTCCTCCTCTCTCTGTCCTCTCTCTCTCCTCC
This sequence comes from Pseudoliparis swirei, assembly GCF_029220125.1. Classification (NCBI taxonomy): domain Eukaryota; kingdom Metazoa; phylum Chordata; class Actinopteri; order Perciformes; family Liparidae; genus Pseudoliparis; species Pseudoliparis swirei. Next base: position 117,599 of record NC_079401.1, read on the forward strand.
TCTCTGTCCTCCTCCTCTCTGTCCTCTCTCTCTCCTCCTCTCTGTCCTCTCTGTCCTCCTGTCTGTCCTCCTGTCTGTCCTCCTCTCTCCTCCTCGCTGTCCTCCTGTCTGTCCTCCTCTCTGTCCTCCTCTCTGTCCTCCTGTCCTCCTCTCTCTCCTCCTCTGTCCTCCTCTCTGTCCTCCTGTCCTCCTCTCTCTCCTCCTCTCTGTCCTCCTCCCTCTCTCCTCCTCTGTCCTCACTCGCTCTCTCGTCCTCCCTCTCTCCTCCTCTCTCCTCCCTCTCTGTGCCTCCTCTCTCGCCTCCTCTCCTCGCCTCCTCTCTCGCCTCCTCTCTGTGCCTCCTCTCTCGCCTCCTCTCCTCCTCTCTCTGTCCTCCTCTCTCTCCCTCTCTCCTCTCTCTCCTCTCCTCCTCCTCTCTCTCTCTCTCTCTCTCCTCTGTCCTCCTCTCTCTCCTCTCTCCTCCTCTCTCTCCTCTCCTCTCCTCTCTCGCCTCCTCTCCTCTCCTCCTCTCGGCGCCTCCTCTCTGTGCCTCCTCTCCTCTCCTCCTCTCTCGCCTCCTCTCCTCTCCTCCTCTCTCTCTCTCCTCCTCTCTCTCTCCTCTCTCTCCTCTCCCTCTCTCTCTCTCCTCCTCTGTCCTCTCTCTCTCTGTCCTCCTCTCTCTCCTCTCTCTCTCTCCTCTCTCCTCCTCCTCTCTCTCTCTCTCTCTCTCCTCTGTCCTCCCCTCTCTCTCCCTCCTCTCTCTCCTCCTCTCTGTCCTCTCCTCTCTCTCTCCCCTCTCTCTTCTCCTCTCTGTCCTCCTCTCTCTGTCCTCTTCTGCTCTATCAGATGAACTAATAGAAGTTTCCAATCACTTAATTGGAATACAAATAGTTATATATGTGCAAAAAATATTTGCCAACAAATGAAAATTGTGTCTGCAGTTAATCTGTTTAGCACTGAATATATTTTAAAGTTAATAATAGTTCAGTGCAACAAAACAAGTTCAAATATTTGGCAATAAAGAGTTTTACTTAGTTGTACACTGCATATCTGTTCAAAACGACAATAATGTGCAACCTTTGCAAAACTAAACGAGTGCAGAGATGTGAGAGTCCTCCCGTGTCCTCATGATGAAACGCTGCAGTGGGCTTTCCGCTATACACCTCTCTTTAAAACGGGTGGCAGGCTGGATATGGCCACTCTCAATAAGGCTCAATGTTGAGCTCTTATTTTGAAGGGCAACAGCAGTGACGCCACTCTCAATAAGGCTCAATGTTGAGCTCTTATTTTGAAGGGCAACAGCAGTGACGCCACTCAATAAGGCTCAATGTTGAGCTCTTATTTTGAAGTGCAACAGCCGGAACGCCACTCTCAATAAGGCTCAATGTTGAGCTCTTATTTTGAAGTGCAACAGCCGGAACGCCACTCTCAATAAGGCTCAATGTTGAGCTCTTATTTTGAAGGGCAACAGCCGGAACGCCACTCTCAATAAGGCTTAATGTTGAGCTCTTATTTTGAAGGGCAACAGCCTGAACGCCACTCACGAAGACACCAGACAAGTCGCCAATAATCTCGGTCGTCGCGCACGCGCAGCGTAACTTGTTAGCACCGTCACGTAAACATTTATGAACGACGATGTTGTATGTCTCTGTACTTTGTAAGATGTTAAGTTGTCAATAAAGCTCTTGAAATAACAGATCGTTCGCCTCGCGCTGCTCCTGAACACTGAAGTAAAGCTTTCACAAGTAGCACGTGTCGGCTGAGGTCTACGCATGCGCAGAAGCCCAGGTTCGCGATCAGGACGCGGTGCGCCAAGCGGCTGCAGCTCGGAGGAGGCTCGGCCTCTCAGCGTTGCTCTGCCGCACGCAGTGCTCTGAGGAGCGGTGAGGTAAGAGCAACTCACGGTGGAGCATGTTTAGTGGTTCTTACTGCTGCTAATGTTAGCTAGCGGGAGTTTGCTAACGGTAGCTAGCCAACGCTAGCTGACTTAGCTTGATCTTACCGTGACATGAGTTTATTGGCCATGTGTTGGCGGTCGCCTCAGGGCTCGATCACACCAAGCGCGCCTCTCAAAAGCGCAGCCGCACCAAAAACGTCTTGTCAAAAACGTGCCGGGCCAAACAGCGCGGCGCTGTGGAGCGGACCTGCGTGCGCAACCAACCGTTGATTTTGGCTTCAAGATATTTAAAAAAGAAAGGAAAGAGTTCGGCGAACACCAGCATCTACTCTGTGAGTTGTGTCTCATGACGAGGTTCAGCTCCCTTCCTGAGCACGAGTCAGTTTGAGTTCAGATTTAGAATGATAAAGATCTTGAAGCCTGAAGTGCCTCTGTAGACAGGAAGTGCCGCTCTACTGACGTTTCGGTGCTTGTAGTTGTTGTAGAATGAATGCAGCTGGCATTATGCCAGCAGTGTAACATAATAAATAGCATTTGGTTTTGTAAATAAGTCAGAGCTGCCAGCTTTTCAAAAAACCTTGGAGTGAGATTTTGTCGGGGGTGACCAAAATGTTGCCGGGCACGCAGCTACACACGTTGGTGGCTCAAAAATCAGGAAATTTGAATTAATGTGGCGTTGTCCCCATGTTGTCCCCATGTTGTACCCACGTTGTCCCCACGTTGTACCCACGTTGTCCCCATGTTGTACCCATGTTGTACCCACGTTGTACCCACGTTGTCCCCACGTTGTACCCACGTTGTACCCATGTTGTACCCATGTTGTACCCACGTTGTCCCCATGTTGTACCCATGTTGTACCCATGTTGTCCCCATGTTGTACCCACGTTGTCCCCATGTTGTACCCATGTTGTACCCATGTTGTACCCACGTTGTCCCCATGTTGTACCCATGTTGTACCCATGTTGTACCCATGTTGTACCCATGTTGTACCCATGTTGTCCCCATGTTGTCCCCACGTTGTACCCACGTTGTCCCCACGTTGTACCCATGTTGTACCCATGTTGTACCCATGTTGTACCCACGTTGTCCCCACGTTGTACCCACGTTGTCCCCATGTTGTACCCATGTTGTCCCCATGTTGTCCCCATGTTGTACCCATGTTGTCCCCATGTTGTCCCCATGTTGTCCCCATGTTGTACCCATGTTGTCCCCATGTTGTACCCACGTTGTCCCCATGTTGTCCCCATGTTGTACCCATGTTGTCCCCATGTTGTACCCATGTTGTCCCCATGTTGTCCCCATGTCCCCATGTTGTACCCATGTCCCCATGTTGTCCCCATGTTGTCCCCACGTTGTCCCCATGTTGTACCCATGTTGTCCCCACGTTGTACCCATGTTGTCCCCATGTTGTCCCCATGTTGTCCCCATGTTGTCCCCATGTTGTCCCCATGTTGTCCCCATATTGTACCCATGTTGTCCCCATGTTGTACCCATGTTGTCCCCATGTTGTACCCATGTTGTCCCCATGTTGTCCCCATGTTGTCCCCATGTTGTCCCCATGTTGTCCCCATGTTGTACCCATGTTGTCCCCATGTTGTCCCCATGTTGTCCCCATGTTGTCCCCATGTTGTACCCATGTTGTCCCCATGTTGTCCCCATGTTGTCCCCACGTTGTACCCACGTTGTACCCATGTCCCCATGTTGTCCCCATGTTGTACCCATGTTGTCCCATGTTGTACCCATGTTGTCCCCATGTTGTCCCCATGTTGTCCCCATGTTGTCCCCATGTTGTCCCCATGTTGTCCCCATGTTGTACCCATGTTGTCACCATGTTGTCCCCATGTTGTCCCCATGTTGTCCCCATGTTGTACCCATGTTGTCCCCATGTTGTCCCCATGTTGTCCCCATGTTGTCCCATGTTGTCCCCATGTTGTCCCCATGTTGTCCCCATGTTGTACCCATGTTGTCCCCATGTTGTACCCATGTTGTCCCCATGTTGTCCCCATGTTGTCCCATGTTGTACCCATGTTGTCCCCATGTTGTCCCCATGTTGTCCCCATGTTGTCCCCATGTTGTCCCCATGTTGTACCCATGTTGTCACCATGTTGTCCCCATGTTGTCCCCATGTTGTCCCCATGTTGTACCCATGTTGTCCCCATGTTGTACCCATGTTGTCCCATGTTGTACCCATGTTGTCCCCATGTTGTCCCATGTTGTCCCCATGTTGTACCCATGTTGTCCCCATGTTGTCCCCATGTTGTCCCCATGTTGTACCCATGTTGTACCCACGTTGTCCCCATGTTGTCCCCATGTTGTCCCCATGTTGTACCCACGTTGTCCCCATGTTGTCCCCATGTTGTACCCATGTTGTCCCCATGTTGTACCCATGTTGTACCCATGTTGTCCCCATGTTGTACCCATGTTGTCCCCATGTTGTACCCACGTTGTCCCCACGTTGTACCCACGTTGTCCCCACGTTGTACCCACGTTGTCCCCATGTTGTCCCCATGTTGTACCCTGCATTCTGACCTGGCAAAAGTCTTTTACGAGGCATCTTTGCTACCGTAAATAGTTAAAATGTTTTTTAATAACTCGACTCATTTACAAAAACATGCCTAATTCTATTGCACAAATGTCCTGTCTTTATGTTAAATTCTTTATAATACATCTTCCTTGTTCAAAGAGCTGTTAGGAACATTTTTGAGAGGGTCCTTTTCCTATGCCTGTAAATAAAGAGATAAATGCTCTGTGGGCCGCCTTAACAAACAATGCTCTGATGTTTTGAGCATGCAGGATACCAAGAGGTTAACAAGGTGCTCTCCTGCTGCTTGTTATGATAGCTGAGTTTACATCACCACACAAAATCACACGCACAAACACAACACATTATTTCAAGATTTAAAGTTTAAGAGAGTGAGAACTTAATTGAACCACATGTCATTAACAGGGCTCTTATGTTTTGAAGACAGGCAAGAGTGACATATCTATCCAGGATGCTTTATTTTCATTGGTTGCTGGATTAAATCTTACCCAGATACAACAGATACGTTTTTTTCTGATTGGCTGATAAGTGGCTCCTCACAGCAGAACTCCAGGGGAGCGCTTGATTCCTCCACGGTGAGGGCAGTGCGGCTCATGTTTGCGTGCTGCGGCACATTAAAACATTAAATAGCCGAGAGTTTTTTCAGCGTGAGAAATACGATATGTGGCGGGAGTGCGTGACGTAAGACCGAAATGCGTGACTGTCCCGCTCAATGCGTGACACTTGAGAGCCCTGCTTTAACACACCGTAGTCTCTGCTGGTTGTGTCTGTTTGAAAATCTTCTTCTGTTGCTGACTCCGGGACTCTTTGGGGTGAATAGGATGTCTATGCAGCGAACAGGTTTATAGATGCGCTCCTTATCTATCGTCGCGGAGTTTGAAAATTAACCAACGTGCCTCGACCCCAAATCAGAATTTATTTTGCCGTGATTTATTGGTTCTGTGGCGTGAGAAAACATGCATAGCGTGTCACACGGCAAAACCGTGAGAGTTGGTAGCTCAGAATAAGTTTTACACTTGACGACATTTAAAACTGCTGCGATACCGAGAGCCAGGAGAACGTCCCCGGAGACAGAAGGTCATGGCGCGGGATGAACAGGGTCACCTCATGACCAATAGCATCAGCAGAAGACCCGCACAGGTCTACTGCTGTGACCTGGGCGATGGGGAACATGACGGGGGGGGGGGGGGGGGAGACAGACAGGTGTGTGTGTGTGTGTGATAACTGTCCCTTCCTGTTGCAGCTGGAGGCTGATGGAGAGCTCTCGGCTCATGGTGGAGGAGGTGTTGGCTCTTTGTCTCCACAGGATCACGATGGAGGACGCCAGCATGAGCACCGAGCGGGGTGAGCCGGCCGGGCCCGACCCGAGCCCCGCATGCTGGTTCTGTGGGGATGGAGCCCGGGCCGCCGGAGGATGACGACACGGTTCCTTCTTTCAGAGACGATGCAGGTGGTGAAGAACCTGGAGGCCGTGAGGAGGCGCTGGCTGCACGCCGAGCTGGAGCTGAAGAAGTACAAGGAGCTGCTGGTGAACTCCGACGTGTCCAAAGCGGCTCTGGAGGTCAAACTGAAACACGCTCGCAACCAGCTGGACGTGGAGATGAGGAAGCGCTACAAGATGGAGGGAGACTTCCACTACCTGGTGAGTCCACGAGCGCTGAGCGCCGCCGCGGCATTAGGACGTCACGCAGAGGACGTCACGCAGAGGACGTCACGCAGAGGACGTCACGTAGAGGACGTCACGTAGAGGACGTCACGTAGAGGACGTCACGTAGAGGACGTCACGTAGAGGACGTCACGTAGAGGACGTCACGTAGAGGACGTCACGTAGAGGACGTCACGTAGAGGACGTCACGTAGAGGACGTCACGTAGAGGACGCACGAGGACGCCACGTGAGGACGCCGTAGAGGACGTCACGTAGAGGACGTCACGTAGAGGACGTCACGTAGAGGACGTCACGTAGAGGACGTCACGTAGAGGACGTCACGTAGAGGACGTCACGTGAGGACGCCACGTGAGGACGTCACGTGAGGACGTCACGTGAGGACGCCACGCAGAGGACGCCACGAGAGGACGCCACGTAGAGGCGCCACGTAGAGGACGCCACGTGAGGACGTCACGTGAGGCGCCACGTGAGGACGCCAGAGGACGTCAAGTAGAGGACGTCACGTAGAGGACGTCACGTAGAGGACGTCACGTAGAGGACGTCACGTAGAGGACGTCACGTAGAGGACGTCACGTAGAGGACGTCACGTAGAGGACGTCACGTAGAGGACGTCACGTAGAGGACGTCACGAGGACGCCAGAGGACGTCACGCAGAGGACGTCACGCAGAGGACGTCACGCAGAGGACGTCACGTAGAGGACGTCACGTAGAGGACGTCACGTAGAGGACGTCACGTAGAGGACGTCACGTAGAGGACGTCAAGTAGAGGACGTCACGTAGAGGACGTCACGTAGAGGACGTCACGTAGAGGACGTCAAGTAGAGGACGTCAAGTAGAGGACGTCACGTAGAGGACGTCACGTAGAGGACGTCACGTAGAGGACGTCACGTAGAGGACGTCACGTAGAGGACGTCACGCAGAGGACGTCACGCAGAGGACGTCACGCAGAGGACGTCACGCAGAGGACGTCACGTAGAGGACGTCACGTAGAGGACGTCACGTAGAGGACGTCACGCAGAGGACGTCACGCAGAGGACGTCACGTAGAGACCATGTGATGAACCTGTTAACCACGTTTTCTACGTTATACTCTTGTGGAAATGCCACACACCTCGTGACATGTAGCGCCCTGGTGTCTGGGGTCATGACGTCACCCGGAGGCGCACTTAGCTCCGTGAATGTCTCCGACGACGTGAAGGACTTCCGCATCCAGCGCCACGTGAGCAGCAGCAGCCAATTAGATTCATCAACAGAGGAGCAGCTCAGCGCTGATTGGCTCTCACAACGCAGCGTTCCGTCTCTCCCTCCGCTCTGGTTTCTCCTGCGCCGCTCTGCGCTTTGTTTATACTCCGTGACTTATTGAGCGCCGTAATAATCGCACGACACAACGAATCGATAATGAAATTCGTTGCCAACTATTTTAATAATCGATTTTATCGATTCGTTGTTGCAGCCCTAGTTTAGACCATCTTGTCTGTAATGCAGTGTGCGGCCTGTAGGGGGCGCTGACTCCCCCTCCTCTCTGATTGGCAGCAGAGGCAGATGCAGCTGATGTGTGACGTCCTGGTCCAGGACAGCCGGGCCAGCTGCCTGAACGCAGAGCAGAAGTCTCTGCTGGCCACCTTCCACCACCAGGGGAACGCCACCCTGCAGCGCAGCAGCAGACGGTCAGTACCCACAGGTAGGCCCCACAGGTAGACCCCACAGGTAGACCCCTCACCCCCACAGGTAGGCCCCACAGGTAGACCCCACAGGTAGACCCCTCACCCCCACAGGTAGGCCCCACAGGTAGACCCCACAGGTAGACCCCTCACCCCCACAGGTAGGCCCCTCAGCCCCACAGGTAGACCCCACAGGTAGACCCCACAGGTAGACCCCTCACCCCCACAGGTAGACCCCACACCCCCACAGGTAGACCCCACACCCCCACAGGTAGACCCCTGGCTACATGAGTGTAGAAGGTTCTCCCAGGTGATGGTCTCGGGCCTTCCAGATGTCCTTGTTGAGGAGTTGTAGACAGGACACTGAGGGGACAACTCACTGTCTACAGACACTGAGGACAACTCAGTGTCTGTAGACAGTGAGTTGTCCCCTCAGTGTCTGTAGACAGTGAGTTGTCCTCTCAGTGTCTGTAGACAGTGAGTTGTCCTCTCAGTGTCCTGTAGACAGTGAGTTGTCCCCTCAGTGTCTGTAGACAGTGAGTTGTCCCCTCAGTGTCCTGTAGACAGTGAGTTGTCCTCTCAGTGTCTGTAGATAGTGAGTTGTCCTCTCAGTGTCTGTAGACAGTGAGTTGTCCTCTCAGTGTCCTGTAGACAGTGAGTTGTCCTCTCAGTGTCCTGTAGACAGTGAGTTGTCCTCAGTGTCTGTAGACAGTGAGTTGTCCTCTCAGTGTCTGTAGACAGTGAGTTGTCCTCTCAGTGTCTGTAGACAGTGAGTTGTCCTTTCAGTGTCTGTAGACAGTGAGTTGTCCTCAGTGTCTGTAGACAGTGAGTTGTCCTCTCAGTGTCTGTAGACAGTGAGTTGTCCTCTCAGTGTCCTGTAGACAGTGAGTTGTCCTCTCAGTGTCCTGTAGACAGTGAGTTGTCCTCTCAGTGTCTGTAGACAGTGAGTTGTCCCCTCAGTGTCCTGTAGACAGTGAGTTGTCCTCTCAGTGTCCTGTAGACAGTGAGTTGTCCTCTCAGTGTCCTGTAGACAGTGAGTTGTCCTCTCAGTGTCTGTAGACAGTGAGTTGTCCCCTCAGTGTCCTGTAGACAGTGAGTTGTCCTCTCAGTGTCTGTAGACAGTGAGTTGTCCTCTCAGTGTCCTGTAGACAGTGAGTTGTCCTCTCAGTGTCTGTAGACAGTGAGTTGTCCCCTCAGTGTCCTGTAGACAGTGAGTTGTCCTCAGTGTCTGTAGACAGTGAGTTGCCCTCTCAGTGTCTGTAGACAGTGAGTTGTCCTCTCAGTGTCTGTAGACAGTGAGTTGTCCTCTCAGTGTCTGTAGACAGTGAGTTGTCCCCTCAGTGTCCTGTAGACAGTGAGTTGTCCTCTCAGTGTCTGTAGACAGTGAGTTGTCCTCTCAGTGTCTGTAGACAGTGAGTTGTCCTCTCAGTGTCCTGTAGACAGTGAGTTGTCCTCTCAGTGTCTGTAGACAGTGAGTTGTCCTCTCAGTGTCTGTAGACAGTGAGTTGTCCCCTCAGTGTCCTGTAGACAGTGAGTTGTCCCCTCAGTGTCTGTAGACAGTGAGTTGTCCTCTCAGTGTCCTGTAGACAGTGAGTTGTCCTCTCAGTGTCCTGTAGACAGTGAGTTGTCCTCTCAGTGTCTGTAGACAGTGAGTTGTCCTCTCAGTGTCCTGTAGACAGTGAGTTGTCCCCTCAGTGTCCTGTAGACAGTGAGTTGTCCCCTCAGTGTCCTGTAGACAGTGAGTTGTCCTCTTAGTGTCTGTAGACAGTGAGTTGTCCTCTCAGTGTCTGTAGACAGTGAGTTGTCCCCTCAGTGTCCTGTAGACAGTGAGTTGTCCCCTCAGTGTCTATAGACAGTGAGTTGTCCTCTCAGTGTCCTGTAGACAGTGAGTTGTCCCCTCAGTGTCCTGTAGACAGTGAGTTGTCCTCTCAGTGTCTGTAGACAGTGAGTTGTCCTCTCAGTGTCCTGTAGACAGTGAGTTGTCCTCTCAGTGTCCTGTAGACAGTGAGTTGTCCTCTCAGTGTCCTGTAGACAGTGAGTTGTCCTCTCAGTGTCTGTAGACAGTGAGTTGTCCTCTCAGTGTCTGTAGACAGTGAGTTGTCCCCTCAGTGTCCTGTAGACAGTGAGTTGTCCTCTGTGTCTGTAGACAGTGAGTTGTCCTCAGTGTCTGTAGACAGTGAGTTGTCCCCTCAGTGTCTGTAGACGGTGAGTTGTCCTCTCAGTGTCTGTAGACGGTGAGTTGTCCTCTCAGTGTCTGTAGACGGTGAGTTGTCCTCTCAGTGTCTGTAGACGGTGAGTTGTCCTCTCAGTGTCTGTAGACGGTGAGTTGTCCTCTCAGTGTCTGTAGACGGTGAGTTGTCCTCTCAGTGTCTGTAGACGGTGAGTTGTCCTCTCAGTGTCTGTAGACGGTGAGTTGTCCTCTCAGTGTCTGTAGACGGTGAGTTGTCCTCTCAGTGTCTGTAGACGGTGAGTTGTCCTCTCAGTGTCCTGTAGACGGTGAGTTGTCCTCTCAGTGTCTGTAGACGGTGAGTTGTCCTCTCAGTGTCTGTAGACGGTGAGTTGTCCTCTCAGTGTCCTGTAGACGGTGAGTTGTCCCCTCAGTGTCCTGTAGACGGTGAGTTGTCCTCTCAGTGTCTGTAGACGGTGAGTTGTCCCCTCAGTGTCTGTAGACAGTGAGTTGTCCTCTCAGTGTCCTGTAGACAGTGAGTTGTCCTCTCAGTGTCTGTAGACAGTGAGTTGTCCCCTCAGTGTCCTGTAGACAGTGAGTTGTCCTCTCAGTGTCTGTAGACAGTGAGTTGTCCTCTCAGTGTCTGTAGACAGTGAGTTGTCCTCTCAGTGTCCTGTAGACAGTGAGTTGTCCTCTCAGTGTCTGTAGACAGTGAGTTGTCCTCTCAGTGTCTGTAGACAGTGAGTTGTCCTCTCAGTGTCTGTAGACAGTGAGTTGTCCTCTCAGTGTCCTGTAGACAGTGAGTTGTCCTCTGTGTCTGTAGACAGTGAGTTGTCCTCTCAGTGTCTGTAGACAGTGAGTTGTCCTCTCAGTGTCCTGTAGACAGTGAGTTGTCCTCTCAGTGTCCTGTAGACAGTGAGTTGTCCTCTGTGTCCTGTAGACAGTGAGTTGTCCTCTGTGTCTGTAGACAGTGAGTTGTCCTCTCAGTGTCTGTAGACGGTGAGCTGAGGTTCTGAAGCTGTTCTCTGGTCCAGGTTGTGTGTGATCGACGAGTCCTCTTTCCTGTCCCACTCCGATATCAGCTACGACCGGACCGACGACGACGTGGTACGGGACCGTCTCCGTGTTGACGTCTGAGATACCGTCTGTCTGCTTTCACTTTGATTTGTTTCCTCATATTGAACTCGAGTTGAGACGCATTCCAGATTAGGGTTGGGTATCGACCGGCGCCACCCGGACCGGAACGCATGTCGGGGCTTCCTCTCGGCGCCTGAGCCGATCGCAATTGAAGAAAAACTATTCTGAACTTCTCGGTGAACTCTGAGCGGAGGCGTGCTCCGTGAGCCGGAGCCCAGCGGGTCAGGCCGGGCGCCACGGGGAGACGATGAAGAGCCGCCTGAACTCAGAGTAGCACCGGGACTAAATTAGCCATTCTAACCATGTGGAAGCTAGCTCGTAGCTAGCGCTAGCTAAGCGCTCCATGAGAACGGCTTTCACAGGGAAACTGGACGAAGAGGTTTTTAAGGTCGTCGTTTTGTGCTTGTTTTTGTTAAAGTATGGGTTCAGGCACCGTTTAGCCCCGGCATCGTAGAAACCCACCGATACCCACCCTCCTCCGGAGAGCGCCCATGAGACACTCGGGTGGCTCCAGGCTCTTGAGTCCGAACTGTGTCGTTTCAGGATCTGGACACGACGTCCTTGAAACCCCTGAGGTCTCGAGCCAGAGAGCGGAGGGTGAGTGTCCCCCCTCTTCCTCACGCTCAGCTACTCTTCGTCTGTTCTGACGTTCTCTTGGGTCTATGCAGCGGTCGTCCATGGGACTGCCCGCCGGACCTCCGGTCGGGAAGCGAGGCGGGGACGTTTGTGCAGAGCTGCTGGAGAGGAAGCCCATCGAGGTGAGCTCATGGGAACCACCTCATGGGAAGCTCTTCCACATGTCCCCACCAACACCTTCCACTTCCTCCTTCGGGGACCAGTCCACCACGGGGTCCTGAGGCATCGGGCCCCTTTGACACAAAGGAGCAGCAGCTGGTCCTCTGGGGCCCGGTCTCTGGGGCTCGGCCCTTGTAGCTTAGTCTCTGGGGCCTGGTCCTCTGGGGCCCGGTCTCTGGGGCTCGGCCCTTGTAGCTTAGTCTCTGGGGCCTGGTCCTCTGGGGCCCGGTCTCTGGGGCTCGGCCCTTGTAGCTTAGTCTCTGGGGCCTGGTCCTCTGGGGCTCGGCCCTTGTAGCTTAGTCTCTGGGGCCTGGTCCTCTGGGGCCCGGTCTCTGGGGCTCGGCCCTTGTAGCTTAGTCTCTGGGGCCTGGTCCTCTGGGGCTCGGCCCTTGTAGCTTAGTCTCTGGGGCCTGGTCCTCTGGGGCCCGGTCTCTGGGGCTCGGCCCTTGTAGCTTAGTCTCTGGGGCCTGGTCTCTGGGGCTCGGCCCTTGTAGCTTAGTCTCTGGGGCCTGGTCCTCTGGGGCCCGGTCTCTGGGGCTCGGCCCTTGTAACTTAGTCTCTGGGGCCTGGTCTCTGGGGCCTGGTCTCTGGGGCTCGGCCCTTGTAGCTTAGTCTCTGGGGCCTGGTCCTCTGGGGCCCGGTCTCTGGGGCTCGGCCCTTGTAGCTTAGTCTCTGGGGCCTGGTCCTCTGGGGCCCGGTCTCTGGGGCTCGGCCCTTGTAGCTTAGTCTCTGGGGCCCGTATTGCCACAGAACCCCCCCAACAGGAGACAGGATGAGCAAATTCCCATCACTCCTCCAACAGCGCTGCACCAGGACAGACCCCCCCATGAGTCGTGGCGGGGCCCTCCTGTGAGGACGGGGCCCCTCCTCCTGTGGGTCTCTTGTTGGAGCAGTGGGAGACTGAAGATGACTGTGCCCCTCAGGAGGTCAACACGTTGGTGAAGCAGCTGTCGATGGCCCCTGAGACTTGGATCAACGTGATGGGAATCGCACCAGAGACCCCCAAAGAGCCCGTCTGTACCCCCACCCGGGAGAGTGCCGGTCCAGTGGCAGCAGGTGAGACCCGGTGGACCTCCTGACCTCTGCATGTGGGCTTCTCTTCCTGTGCTTTACCAGAAAGACGTCCGTGTTGGTAGCCGCAGCACTCGGTGAGGCCGGTGCCATGCTGTACGTGAATAAAAGCCCACATGCTCACTGCATGACGAGACCGTCATGGTCCCAGAAGGTCCTTCACCAGCCACCATGTGTGTGTGTCGAGGTCCTGGTCCTCAGCTCCAGGCCTGTGTTTCTGTTCCAGACCAAACCTCCGTGTGGTTTCCCCGTGACGAGACGGAGGCGTCGATGGAGAGAGCGCAGAAAGCCGTCGCACACGTCCTCCTCTCCAAAACCGTACGAGCACGAGTACTTCTGCTGTCGGGCGGCGGATCTGACAGGACCCTCTGTGGGCAAACAGTGACCGCTGAAGCCTCAGGAAGCGGACCGGGTAGACCGCTCGATGTGAAGTGGCCGAGGTCACAGCTGTAAGACGCTCCTCTTCCTCTGCGCCCTCCAGGTGATCCGGCCCGAGATGTGCCTGCCGTGCGGGAAGAGGATGCGCTTTGGGAAGATGGCCGTGAAGTGCAGAAACTGCGGCGCAGTCGCTCACCCAGAGTGCAAACTGAAACTAAGTGACCGCTGCTCGTCCCCCACGGGAAGCTCGGCTCAACAGGTACGCCGGAGGGAGGAGTCCCAAGGGGGCGGGGCATGCAGGCTTCAATGAGCGAACACGCGTTAGACCAGCGCCGGTTGGGCCTCTCATAAGAAAGCTTTTATTCCATTGTCTTCAGAACTCGTTGGAGGACTTTGCCCCGGCGACGGAGCCCAAAGTGCCTCTTCTGATGGTGGAGTGCGTGGCTGAGATCGAGAGGAGGGGCCTGGAGGAGGTGAGCTGGTCCGCCGCCGCTTCTCCAGCAGGCATTGCTCAGGCGGCTTCACGAGGGGTCCTGCTGTCTGCAGAGAGGACTGTACCGGGTTCCTGGAGGGGAGCGTCTGGTGAAGGAGCTCCGGGAGCGCTTCCTCCAGGGGAAGACTCCGCCGCTCAGGAAGGTCCACGACGTCCACGTGCTGTGTGGCCTGCTGAAGGACTTCCTGAGGAGGCTGAGGGAGCCGCTCGTCCCCTTCAGCCTGCACCGCACCTTCATGCAGGCTTCAGGTTGGAACTCCTCTTTCAGAACTAGTCTGTTAGAACGAGTCTGTTAGAACGAGTCTGTTGGAACTAGTCTGTTAGAACGAGTCTGTTAGAACGAGTCTGTTAGAACGAGTCTGTTGGAACGAGTCTGTTGGAACGAGTCTGTTGGAACGAGTCTGTTGGAACGAGTCTGTTAGAACGAGTCTGTTGGAACTAGTCTGTTAGAACGAGTCTGTTGGAACGAGTCTGTTGGAACGAGTCTGTTGGAACGAGTCTGTTGGAACGAGTCTGTTGGAACGAGTCTGTTGGAACGAGTCTGTTGGAACGAGTCTGTTGGAACGAGTCTGTTGGAACGAGTCTGTTGGAACGAGTCTGTTGGGACGGGTCGTGACGGTCGGGTCGTGGCGGTCGGGTCGTGGCGGTCGGGTCCTGGCGGTCGGGTCCTGGCGGTCGGGTCCTGGCGGTCGGGTCGTGGCGGTCGGGTCCTGGCGGTCGGGTCGTGGCGGTCGGGTCCTGGCGGTCGGGTCCTGGCGGTCGGGTCGTGGCGGTCGGGTCGTGGCGGTCGGGTCGGGCGTGGTCGGCGGTCGGGTCCTGGCGGTCGGGTCGTGGCGGTCGGGTCCTGGCGGTCGGGTCCTGGCGGTCGGGTCGTGGCGGTCGGGTCCTGGCGGTCGGGTCGTGGCGGTCGGGTCCTGGCGGTCGGGTCGTGGCGGTCGGGTCGTGGCGGTCGGGTCTGGCGGTCGGGTCGTGGCGGTCGGGTCGTGGCGGTCGGGTCCTGGCGGTCGGGTCGTGGCGGTCGGGTCCTGGCGGTCGGGTCGTGGCGGTCGGGTCGTGGCGGTCGGGTCGTGGCGGTCGTGTCGTGGCGGTCGGGTCGTGGCGGTCGGGTCATGAGTGGGAGAGTCTTTCCCTGGAAGCAAAAGTATCTTAGTTGGTCCAGGGTTGATTTGCAGGTGGCGGTCAGACCTCCACTGAGATGTCAAGGAGACCTGTGGTCCAGATCGGGGACTCGAGGACCAGTTGTGTGTCATCAGCTGTGGTGGGAGAAGCCGTCTCACGTGGAACATGATCCTCTCCGTCCTGTGTTCTAGAGCTGCCTGATGAAGACCAGGGCTCGGCCGTCATGTCTCAGGCCATTGCTCAGCTGCCAAAGGTCAACAGAGACACGCTGGCATTCCTCATGCTTCACTTGCAGAAGTAAGAGCTTTTCATTTAGTTCAGAGTTCTGCGAGGTCAGCAGTACAGAAGTTTGTGGTTGTGTCACTTCATGATTCTTAAGGGTGATGAGGAGTCCTCAGTGTCAGATGGACAAAAGTAATCTGGCCCGGGTGTTTGGACCGACTATAGTGGGACATGGGATGTCTGAGCCGACTCCGACAACCATCATGAGAGACGTCCACATTCAGCCAAAGGTTTGATTCTTCCTAAACCAATGTTAGAATAAGCTTTGATTGCTTCTTTCATCTTAAAGTTATCAGCTTTCACTTCAAATGTATTTGTATATCTCAAATGACTATTTAGCCTCAGAGGGCTTTACAATGTCATCAACCTGCATCACGGTTAAAGTTCATGCAGTAATATTACTCCTGTTGCTCTCGTCTCAGGTTATCAGCCGCATGCTGTCTCTCCCTGAAGCCTACTGGAAGCGTGTCCTCACCGGCCCGACACGCGAGACGTCGGCCTCCACCAGTAAAAGCCACAGCCTGGATGATGTGCATGGTGGGTCTCTCCGTGAACACTGGTCCTATCACTGGTCTGGTTAGCTTTGTTTTCCTTGTGTTCACAGAACGTTCAGAGTTAGTAAAGCTTTCCCTCCATTAACAGGAAGAAAATAAGTTGTGGTGCAATGGAGGTGGACACATTATCTACAGCCACGCACACAGCTGAAGTCTTTGCTTTAGAGACATGGACATTTCACTGCCTGCTACTTGTTCCTGTTGGCTGTTCTCCTTTTCAAATAAAGTATCTGCAGGGTAGGGTTCGGGTTAGTTAGGGTTAGGGTTAGTTCTGCAGAGTGAGGATGGAGACATTATTGTAATGTACCCGATTTACCAGGTCGGTTGTTTGAGCCATTGACTTCACCGGAGTTAAGCAGCTTCTACAAAACTCCCAGCAGAGGTACTGTGAGGGGCAGGACTCGGTACCAGAGCAACGATCTCCCCAGAACGTAAGACCCGGTTCTACCTTCAGTTCACTACCAACAGCTGTGTGTGATGTATTAACACTTCTAGCTGCTGATGTCCATCTTCAATCTCATCACACAACTTAAAACACGAACTGGTTACCAATATGACACTTTATCATTACGCTAGGTTTTACTTACTGGAATCCTAAATGTTGTTCACTCAGCCATCATGGATTTCAGGTCTTAAGATTCTGTCTGTTCTCTTTTTCTCCAGAGGTCGAGCAGAACCAGAACCAAGGTTCTTTACTTCACCCAGTTGATCCACTGACCTGAACCACAATCGGACTATACAGTCTATACTACCCTCTGATCCTGTATGCAGTAGGTACTACCCTCTGATCCCGTATGGAGTCGAACCTACCCTGTATAGAGTCTATACTACCCTCTGATCCTGTATAGAGTCTATACTACCCTCTGATCCTGTATAGAGTCTATACTACCCTCTGACCCTGTATAGAGTCTATACTACCCTCTGATCCTGTATAGAGTCTATACTACCCTCTGATCCTGTATATAGTCTATACTACCCTCTGACCCTGTATAGAGTCTATACTACCCTCTGATCCTGTATAGAATCTATCCTACCCTCTGACCCTGTATAGAGTCTATACTACCCTCTGATCCTGTATAGAGTCTATACTACCCTCTGAACCTGGATAGAGTCTATACTACCCTCTGATCCTGTATAGAGTCTATACTACCCTCTGATCCTGTATAGAGTCTATAGTACCCTCTGATCCTGTATAGAGTCTATACTACCCTCTGATCCTGTATAGAGTCTATACTACCCTCTGATCCTGTATAGAGTCTATACTACCCTCTGATCCTGTAAAGAGTCTATACTACCCTCTGATCCTGTATAGAGTCTATACTACCCTCTGACCCTGTATAGAGTCTATACTACCCTCTGACCCTGTATAGAGTCTATACTACCCTCTGATCCTGTATAGAGTCTATACTACCCTCTGACCCTGTATAGAGTCTATACTACCCTCTGACCCTGTATAGAGTCTATACTACCCTCTGATCCTGTATAGAGTCTATACTACCCTCTGACCCTGTATAGAGTCTATACTACCCTCTGACCCTGTATAGAGTCTATACTACCCTCTGATCCTGTATAGAGTCTATACTACCCTCTGATCCTGTATAGGGTCTATACTACCCTCTGATCCTGGAGAGTCTATACTACCCTCTGAACCTGTATAGAGTCTATACTACCCTCTGATCCTGTATAGAGTCTATACTACCCTCTGATCCTGTATAGAGTCTATACTACCCTCTGAACCTGTATAGAGTCTATACTACCCTCTGATCCTGTATAGGGTCTATACTACCCTCTGATCCTGGAGAGTCTATACTACCCTCTGATCCTGTATAGAGTCTATACTACCCTCTGATCCTGTATAGAGTCTATACTACCCTCTGACCCTGTATAGAGTCTATACTACCCTCTGATCCTGTATAGAGTCTATACTACCCTCTGACCCTGTATAGAGTCTATACTACCCTCTGATCCTGTATAGAATCTATCCTACCCTCTGACCCTGTATAGAGTCTATACTACCCTCTGAACCTGGATAGAGTCTATACTACCCTCTGATCCTGTATAGAATCTATCCTACCCTCTGACCCTGTATAGAGTCTATACTACCCTCTGATCCTGTATAGAGTCTATACTACCCTCTGATCCTGTATAGAGTCTATCCTACCCTCTGATCCTGTATAGAGTCTATACTACCCTCTGATCCTGTATAGAATCTATCCTACCCTCTGACCCTGTATAGAGTCTATACTACCCTCTGATCCTGTATAGAGTCTATACTACCCTCTGATCCTGTATAGAGTCTATACTACCCTCTGATCCTGTATAGAGTCTATACTACCCTCTGAACCTGGATAGAGTCTATACTACCCTCTGAACCTGTATAGAGTCTATACTACCCTCTGATCCTGTATAGAGTCTATACTACCCTCTGAACCTGTATAGAGTCTATACTACCCTCTGATCCTGTATAGAGTCTATACTACCCTCTGAACCTGGATAGAGTCTATACTACCCTCTGAACCTGGATAGAGTCTATACTACCCTCTGATCCTGTATAGAGTCTATACTACCCTCTGAACCTGGATAGAGTCTATACTACCCTCTGAACCTGGGTACTACAGTGGGTTCTTTCCCAAAGAGACGCTCATATCAGGGGTATTTGATTACGAAGAGGGCGACGTCTGCTTGAATCCATTTAGTAAAGGAAGTTGTATCGCCGGTTGCTCCACAGGGCGTTTTTGAAGTGTCTGGTGTGATCGCGCCCTGATGCGGTAGGTACCACACGTTCAGAAAGTGTTATTAATAATGATGATCATGTGACCTGTTTTGTCATTTGTGGCTGTGCATCCTCAGCTGGGGGACTGGTTAAACTGGTTAAACTGGTCTGCCCTTACAGGTCCAGACGTCTGAACAGAAGAACCAATCACAGGACGGCTTCCTCCTGCTGCCGGCTCTTTAAACTGGACTTGGTGACGTGATTTTTCTGGGTTTTGATTTTATTAAAACACTAAACTCTGAAAAATATAAGCACCTACATGTTTTGGAAGAAACTTGAAATGCACTCAATAAAATATTTGACTTCAAATGATTGTATCATGTTTATCTGATAAACACTTGGAGGGAAACCTGAGACGTATCCATCGTAAGTTAATGTTGGTTATCAATAAGTCCTTTCAGCCTCCTCTTCTACACTTCATCCTTGTGCTCAAATGATGCCCCTCTGTATCCAGAGTCAGCATGGAGCCACATGAGCCTGGCATACTAACCAGAGGTTTTCTCTGGTCTTCATCCAGAAGCTCTCCCAACATGAGAAGCTTCATCTTCCCTGAGCCACGTGTAGTACCTCTCTCTTCAGGGCCGTGCACCCGGAGAGGCTTCCATCTCAGAGCTTTGAGACCCGGTCCAGAGGACCACATCCACCCAGAGAGACCTCCATCTCAGAGCTTTGAGACCCGGTCCAGAGGACCACATCCACCCAGAGACCTCCATCTCAGAGCTTTGAGACCCGGTCCAGAGGACCACATCCACCCAGAGAGACCTCCATCTAAGAGCTTTGAGACCCGGTCCAGAGGACCACATCCACCCAGAGAGACCTCCATCTAAGAGCTTTGAGACCCGGTCCAGAGGACCACATCCACCCAGAGAGACCTCCATCTAAGAGCTTGGAGGCGAATGTTCGTCAGACAGCCCTGATGTCCACACACAGAAGAAGGCATTACTGCTTTTATAGTTATTGAGGAAACAAATTTAATATTGTGAAGCTTGAATCCAGTTTAGTTTGTGGAGACTACATTCCCCATGAGCGCTGCTCTGTCTGGGAGGAGTGGGGGGGGGGGGGGTTGGGAAAGAATGTGTGGAATTCATTTCCTGTTCTGCAACTCAGAGTCGGAGTCATGGCCGAGTGTGAACACTAAGACCTGCACACCATGAAGGAGCGCTGACCCGTCTGCAGCAGGAGGAGCAGGACCTCCACCCAGAGGAGGAGCAGGAGGAGGTCCAAGATGGCCGAGCCCCTGCTGAAGAGAACCTTCTCTAGACTGAGAGGAAAAGAGCGATCCAGAAGGAAGACCGGAATGAGCGGTGAGGAATTCTGATGTATACATCTAGTACTACGACGAGTACTACTGTTAGTACTACTTCTACTGCTGCTGCTACTACTGCTACTGTTACTGCTGCTGCTACTACTGCTACTACTACTACTGCTACTGTTACTACTGCTACTACTGCTGCTACCACCGCTGCTACCACTACACCACTGCTGCCACCACCACTGCCGCCGCTACCGCTGCCACCACCACTGCTGCCACTGCCACTGCCACTGCTGCCACTGCTGCTGCCACCGCTGCTGCCACCACTGCCGCCGCTGCCACCACTGCCGCCACCACCGCCGCCACCGCCACCACTGCCACCACCGCCACCACCGCCACCGCTGCCACCACCACCGCCGCCGCCACCACTGCCATCACCACCGCCACCGCCACACCACCGCTGCCGCCACCACCTGCTGCCACCGCCGCTGCCACCGCCACTGCCACTGCTACCGCCACCGCCGCCTGCCACCACCACCGCTGCCACTGCTGCCACCACCACCACTGCTGCCACCACCACTGCCACCGCCACTGCTGCCACCACCGCTGCCGCCACCACCACCGCCGCCACCACCACCGCCACCGCCGCCACCACCGCCGCTGCCACCACCACTGCTGCCACCACCGCTACACCACCGCCACCACCGCCACCGTTACCACCGCTGGCCACCACCACTGCCGCCACCACCGCCGCCACCACCCACCTGCCGCTGCCACCACCGCCACCGCCACCACCGCCACCACACTGCTGCCACCACCGCCACCGCCACCACCGCTGCCACCACCACCGCTGCCCACCGCCTGCCACCGCTGCCACCACCACCGCCACCACCGCTGCCACCGCCACCACTACCACCGCTGCCGCTGCCACCGCCGCCACCACCACCACTGCCGCCACCACTGCCACCGCTGCCACCACCGGCCACCACACTGCCGCTGCCACCACCACCACCGCCGCTGCCACCACCGCCGCCGCTGCCACCACCGCCGCCGCCACCACCGCTACCACCACCGCTGCCACCACCGCCACCACCACCACCACCGCCGCCACCACTGCCGCCACCACTGCTACCGCCACCACCGCCGCCACACCACCGCTGCCACCACCACCACCGCCGCCACCACTGCCACCACCGCCGCCACCACCGCCGCCGCTGCCACCAGCCGCTGCCACCACCACCGCTGCCGCTGCCACCATACCGCCACCGCTGCCGCTGCCACCGCCACCGCTACCACCGTCACCACTGCTGCCACCATTTGCCGCCACCGCTGCTGCTGCTGCCGCCGCCGCCGCTGCCACCGCCGCTGCTGCCGCGCCACCACCGCACACTGCCACCGCCGCCACCACTGCCACCACCACCGCCGCTGCCACCATCACCACTACCACCACTGCCGCTGCTGCCACTGCTGCCGCCGCTGCCACACCGCCACTGCCGCCACTGCCACCACCACCACTACCTCACCGCCACTGCCACCACTGCCACCGCTGCCACCACTGCCGCCACTGCCACCACTGCCACCACCACTAATGCCGCCGCACCACTACCACTCCCCACCGCCCTGCCACCACCACTACCACCGCCTACCACCACCGCCGCCGCCACCACCACTACCACTGCTCACTGCCACTACTGCTACTGCTACTACTATAGTTGTGTGTGTAACTTTAAACCTGAACCAGGCCTAACTATAGACCTGAACCAGGCCTAACTATAGGCCTGAACCCGGACTAACTATAGACCTGAACCAGGCCTAACTATAGACCTGAACCAGGACTAACTATAGACCTGAACCAGGCCTAACTATAGACCTGAACCAGGACTAACTATAGACCTGAACCAGGCTCAACTATAGACCTGAACCAGGACTAACTCTAGACCTGAACCAGGCCCAACTATAGACCTGAACCAGGCCTAACTATAGACCTGAACCAGTCCTAACTATAGACCTGAACCAGGCCTAACTATAGACCTGAACCAGTCCTAACTATAGACCTGAACCAGGACTAACTATAGACCTGAACCAGGCCTAACTATAGACCTGAACCAGGCCTAACTATAGACCTGAACCAGGCCCAACTATAGACCTGAACCAGGACTAACTATAGACCTGAACCAGGCCTAACTATAGACCTGAACCAGGACTAACTCTAGACCTGAACCAGGACTAACTCTAGACCTGAACCAGGACTAACTATAGACCTGAACCAGGACTAACTATAGACCTGAACCAGGCTCAACTATAGACCTGAACCAGGACTAAATCTAGACCTGAACCAGGCCTAACTATAGACCTGAACCAGTCCTAACTATAGACCTGAACCAGGCCTAACTATAGACCTGAACCAGGCCTAACTATAGACCTGAACCAGGCTCAACTATAGACCTGAACCAGGACTAACTCTAGACCTGAACCAGGCCCAACTATAGACCTGAACCAGGCCTAACTATAGACCTGAACCAGGCCTAACTATAGACCTGAACCAGGCCTAACTATAGACCTGAACCAGGACTAACTATAGACCTGAACCAGGACTAACTATAGACCTGAACCAGGCCCAACTATAGACCTGAACCAGGCCTAACTATAGACCTGAACCAGGCCTAACTATAGACCTGAACCAGGACTAACTATAGACCTGAACCAGCTCTAACTATAGACCTGAACCAGGTCTAACTATAGACCTGAACCAGTCCTAACTATAGACCTGAACCAGGCCTAACTATAGACCTGAACCAGGCCTAACTATAGACCTGAACCAGGCCTAACTGTAGACCTGAACCAGGCCTATAGACCTGAACCAGCTCTAACTATAGACCTGAACCAGGACTAACCATAGACCTGAACCAGGACTAACTATAGACCTGAACCAGTCCCAACTATAGACCTGAACCAGGCCTAACTATAGACCTGAACCAGGCCTAACTATAGACCTGAACCAGGCTAACTATAGACCTGAACCAGGACTAACTATAGACCTGAACCAGGACTAACTATAGACCTGAACCAGGCCTAACTATAGACCTGAACCAGGCCTAACTATAGACCTGAACCAGGCTTAACTATAGACCTGAACCAGGCCTAACTATAGACCTGAACCAGGACTAACTATAGACCTGAACCAGGACTAACTATAGACCTGAACCAGGACTAACTATAGACCTGAACCAGCTCTAACTATAGACCTGAACCAGGACTAACTATAGACCTGAACCAGCTCTAACTATAGACCTGAACCAGTCCTAACTATAGACCTGAACCAGGCCTAACTATAGACCTGAACCAGGACTAACTATAGACCTGAACCAGGCCTAACTATAGACCTGAACCAGGACTAACTATAGACCTGAACCAGGCCTAACTATAGACCTGAACCAGGACTAACTATAGACCTGAACCAGGCCTAACTATAGACCTGAACCAGGACTAACTATAGACCTGAACCAGTCTAACTATAGACCTGAACCAGGACTAACTATAGACCTGAACCAGTCCCAACTATAGACCTGAACCAGGCCTAACTATAGACCTGAACCAGGCCTAACTATAGACCTGAACCAGGCCTAACTATAGACCTGAACCAGGCCTAACTATAGACCTGAACCAGGCTCAACTATAGACCTGAACCAGGACTAACTATAGACCTGAACCAGGACTAACTATAGACCTGAACCAGGCCTAACTATAGACCTGAACCAGGCCTAACTATAGACCTGAACCAGGCTCAACTATAGACCTGAACCAGGACTAACTCTAGACCTGAACCAGGACTAACTATAGACCTGAACCAGGCCCAACTATAGACCTGAACCAGGACTAACTATAGACCTGAACCAGGACTAACTATAGACCTGAACCAGGCTAACTATAGACCTGAACCAGGCTCAACTATAGACCTGAACCAGGCCTAACTATAGACCTGAACCAGGCCTAACTATAGACCTGAACCAGTCCCAACTATAGACCTGAACCAGGCCTAACTATAGACCTGAACCAGACCTAACTATAGACCTGAACCAGGCTCAACTATAGACCTGAACCAGGACCAACTATAGACCTGAACCAGGCCTAACTATAGACCTGAACCAGGACTAACTATAGACCTGAACCAGGCCTAACTATAGACCTGAACCAGGCCTAACTATAGACCTGAACCAGTCCTATAGACCTGAACCAGCTCTAACTATAGACCTGAACCAGGTCTAACGATAGACCTGAACCAGGACTAACCATAGACCTGAACCAGGCCCAACTATAGACCTGAACCAGGCCAACTATAGACCTGAACCAGGATTAACTATAGACCTGAACCAGGACTAACTATAGACCTGAACCAGTCTAACTATAGACCTGAACCAGGACTAACTATAGACCTGAACCAGGCCTAACTATAGACCTGAACCAGGACTAACTATAGACCTGAACCAGGACTAACTCTAGACCTGAACCAGGACTACCTCTAGACCTGAACCAGGCTTAACTATAGACCTGAACCAGGCCTAACTATAGACCTGAACCAGGCCTAACTGTAGACCTGAACCAGTCTAACTATAGACCTGAACCAGTCCTAACTATAGACCTGAACCAGGCTTAACTATAGACCTGAACCAGGCCTAACTATAGACCTGAACCAGTCCTAACTATAGACCTGAACCAGGACTAACTATAGACCTGAACCAGGCCTAACTATAGACCTGAACCAGGACTAACTATAGACCTGAACCAGGCCTAACTATAGACCTGAACCAGGACTAACTATAGACCTGAACCAGGCCTAACTATAGACCTGAACCAGGACTAACTATAGACCTGAACCAGGACTAACTATAGACCTGAACCAGGACTAACTATAGACCTGAACCAGGACTAACTATAGACCTGAACCAGGACTAACTATAGACCTGAACCAGGCCTAACTATAGACCTGAACCAGGACTAACTATAGACCTGAACCAGGCCTAACTATAGACCTGAACCAGGACTAACTATAGACCTGAACCAGGCCTAACTATAGACCTGAACCAGGACTAACTATAGACCTGAACCAGGCCTAACTATAGACCTGAACCAGGACTAACTATAGACCTGAACCAGGACTAACTATAGACCTGAACCAGGCCTAACTATAGAGCTGAACCAGGACTAACTATAGACCTGAACCAGGCCCAACTATAGACCTGAACCAGGACTAACTATAGACCTGAACCAGGACTAACTATAGACCTGAACCAGGCTCAACTATAGACCTGAACCAGGCCTAACTATAGACCTGAACCAGGACTAACTCTAGACCTGAACCAGGCCTAACTCTAGACCTGAACCAGGCCTAACTATAGACCTGAACCAGGCCTAACTATAGACCTGAACCAGGCCCAACTATAGACCTGAACCAGGACTAACTATAGACCAGGCCTAACTAACTAATGACAGCTGATTCCTGCAGATGTTGCAGTAAAGGCTGACACGGTCCTCCAGACGTCTTCATCACCGTCGTCACCCTTGATGAAGACCAGACCCCCCCCAGCAGCAGACCCTGGTCCTCCGTCGCCACAGAACCACTTCACAGAGTCCAAGGAACAGCTGTGGGCCCGGCCGGGTTCTGCAGCTCCGCCCACCTCCATCCCCAGAGACTCTGATTGGATAGACCAGAATGCACCTGGGCAGTCCTGGAGTCACCGGCAATCACCGGATGAGGTATGTTCTCCTCCTGCTAGCTGAACCTCATCTTCATGTTCTCCTCCTGCTAGCTGAACCTCATCTTCATGTTCTCCTCCTGCTAGCTGAACCTCATCTTCATGTTCTCCTCCTGCTAGCTGAACCTCATCTTCATGTTCTCCTCCTGCTAGCTGAACCTCATCTTCATGTTCTCCTCCTGCTAGCTGAACCTCATCTTCATGTTCTCCTCCTGCTAGCTGAACCTCATCTTCATGTTCTCCTGCTAGCTGAACCTCATCTTCATGTTCTCCTCCTGCTAGCTGAACCTCATCTTCATGTTCTCCTCCTGCTAGCTGAACCTCATCTTCATGTTCTCCTCCTGCTAGCTGAACCTCATCTTCATGTTCTCCTCCTGCTAGCTGAACCTCATCTTCATGTTCTCCTCCTGCTAGCTGAACCTCATCTTCATGTTCTCCTCCTGCTAGCTGAACCTCATCTTCATGTTCTCCTCCTGCTAGCTGAACCTCATCTTCATGTTCTCCTCCTGCTAGCTGAACCTCATCTTCATGTTCTCCTGCTAGCTGAACCTCATCTTCATGTTCTCCTCCTGCTAGCTGAACCTCATCTTCATGTTCTCCTCCTGCTAGCTGAACCTCATCTTCATGTTCTCCTCCTGCTAGCTGAACCTCATCTTCATGTCCTCCTCCTGCTAGCTGAACCTCATCTTCATGTTCTCCTCCTGCTAGCTGAACCTCATCTTCATGTTCTCCTCCTGCTAGCTGAACCTCATCTTCATGTTCTCCTCCTGCTAGCTGAACCTCATCTTCATGTCCTCCTGCTAGCTGAACCTCATCTTCATGTTCTCCTCCTGCTAGCTGAACCTCATCTTCATGTTCTCCTCCTGCTAGCTGAACCTCATCTTCATGTTCTCCTCCTGCTAGCTGAACCTCATCTTCATGTCCTCCTCCTGCTAGCTGAACCTCATCTTCATGTCCTCCTGCTAGCTGAACCTCATCTTCATGTTCTCCTCCTGCTAGCTGAACCTCATCTTCATGTTCTCCTCCTGCTAGCTGAACCTCATCTTCATGTTCTCCTCCTGCTAGCTGAACCTCATCTTCATGTTCTCCTCCTGCTAGCTGAACCTCATCTTCATGTTCTCCTCCTGCTAGCTGAACCTCATCTTCATGTTCTCCTGCTAGCTGAACCTCATCTTCATGTTCTCCTCCTGCTAGCTGAACCTCATCTTCATGTTCTCCTCCTGCTAGCTGAACCTCATCTTCATGTTCTCCTGCTAGCTGAACCTCATCTTCATGTTCTCCTCCTGCTAGCTGAACCTCATCTTCATGTTCTCCTCCTGCTAGCTGAACCTCATCTTCATGTTCTCCTGCTAGCTGAACCTCATCTTCATGTTCTCCTGCTAGCTGAACCTCATCTTCATGTTCTCCTCCTGCTAGCTGAACCTCATCTTCATGTTCTCCTCCTGCTAGCTGAACCTCATCTTCATGTCCTCCTCCTGCTAGCTGAACCTCATCTTCATGTTCTCCTCCTGCTAGCTGAACCTCATCTTCATGTTCTCCTCCTGCTAGCTGAACCTCATCTTCATGTTCTCCTGCTAGCTGAACCTCATCTTCATGTTCTCCTGCTAGCTGAACCTCATCTTCATGTTCTCCTGCTAGCTGAACCTCATCTTCATGTTCTCCTGCTAGCTGAACCTCATCTTCATGTTCTCCTGCTAGCTGAACCTCATCTTCATGTTCTCCTCCTGCTAGCTGAACCTCATCTTCATGTTCTCCTGCTAGCTGAACCTCATCTTCATGTTCTCCTCCTGCTAGCTGAACCTCATCTTCATGTCCTCCTCCTGCTAGCTGAACCTCATCTTCATGTTCTCCTCCTGCTAGCTGAACCTCATCTTCATGTCCTCCTCCTGCTAGCTGAACCTCATCTTCATGTTCTCCTGCTAGCTGAACCTCATCTTCATGTTCTCCTCCTGCTAGCTGAACCTCATCTTCATGTTCTCCTCCTGCTAGCTGAACCTCATCTTCATGTTCTCCTCCTGCTAGCTGAACCTCATCTTCATGTTCTCCTCCTGCTAGCTGAACCTCATCTTCATGTCCTCCTCCTGCTAGCTGAACCTCATCTTCATGTTCTCCTCCTGCTAGCTGAACCTCATCTTCATGTTCTCCTCCTGCTAGCTGAACCTCATCTTCATGTTCTCCTCCTGCTAGCTGAACCTCATCTTCATGTTCTCCTCCTGCTAGCTGAACCTCATCTTCATGTTCTCCTCCTGCTAGCTGAACCTCATCTTCATGTTCTCCTCCTGCTAGCTGAACCTCATCTTCATGTTCTCCTCCTGCTAGCTGAACCTCATCTTCATGTTCTCCTCCTGCTAGCTGAACCTCATCTTCATGTTCTCCTCCTGCTAGCTGAACCTCATCTTCATGTTCCTCCTGCTAGCTGAACCTCATCTTCATGTTCTCCTCCTGCTAGCTGAACCTCATCTTCATGTTCTCCTCCTGCTAGCTGAACCTCATCTTCATGTTCTCCTCCTGCTAGCTGAACCTCATCTTCATGTTCTCCTCCTGCTAGCTGAACCTCATCTTCATGTTCTCCTCCTGCTAGCTGAACCTCATCTTCATGTTCTCCTCCTGCTAGCTGAACCTCATCTTCATGTTCTCCTCCTGCTAGCTGAACCTCATCTTCATGTTCTCCTCCTGCTAGCTGAACCTCATCTTCATGTTCTCCTGCTAGCTGAACCTCATCTTCATGTTCTCCTCCTGCTAGCTGAACCTCATCTTCATGTTCTCCTCCTGCTAGCTGAACCTCATCTTCATGTTCTCCTCCTGCTAGCTGAACCTCATCTTCATGTCCTCCTCCTGCTAGCTGAACCTCATCTTCATGTTCTCCTCCTGCTAGCTGAACCTCATCTTCATGTTCTCCTCCTGCTAGCTGAACCTCATCTTCATGTCCTCCTGCTAGCTGAACCTCATCTTCATGTTCTCCTGCTAGCTGAACCTCATCTTCATGTTCTCCTCCTGCTAGCTGAACCTCATCTTCATGTTCTCCTCCTGCTAGCTGAACCTCATCTTCATGTTCTCCTCCTGCTAGCTGAACCTCATCTTCATGTTCTCCTCCTGCTAGCTGAACCTCATCTTCATGTTCTCCTCCTGCTAGCTGAACCTCATCTTCATGTTCTCCTCCTGCTAGCTGAACCTCATCTTCATGTTCTCCTCCTGCTAGCTGAACCTCATCTTCATGTTCTCCTCCTGCTAGCTGAACCTCATCTTCATGTTCTCCTCCTGCTAGCTGAACCTCATCTTCATGTTCTCCTCCTGCTAGCTGAACCTCATCTTCATGTTCTCCTCCTGCTAGCTGAACCTCATCTTCATGTTCTCCTCCTGCTAGCTGAACCTCATCTTCATGTCCTCCTGCTAGCTGAACCTCATCTTCATGTTCTCCTCCTGCTAGCTGAACCTCATCTTCATGTTCTCCTCCTGCTAGCTGAACCTCATCTTCATGTTCTCCTCCTGCTAGCTGAACCTCATCTTCATGTTCTCCTCCTGCTAGCTGAACCTCATCTTCATGTTCTCCTCCTGCTAGCTGAACCTCATCTTCATGTTCTCCTCCTGCTAGCTGAACCTCATCTTCATGTCCTCCTCCTGCTAGCTGAACCTCATCTTCATGTTCTCCTCCTGCTAGCTGAACCTCATCTTCATGTCCTCCTGCTAGCTGAACCTCATCTTCATGTCCTCCTGCTAGCTGAACCTCATCTTCATGTTCTCCTCCTGCTAGCTGAACCTCATCTTCATGTTCTCCTGCTAGCTGAACCTCATCTTCATGTTCTCCTCCTGCTAGCTGAACCTCATCTTCATGTTCTCCTCCTGCTAGCTGAACCTCATCTTCATGTTCTCCTCCTGCTAGCTGAACCTCATCTTCATGTTCTCCTGCTAGCTGAACCTCATCTTCATGTTCTCCTCCTGCTAGCTGAACCTCATCTTCATGTTCTCCTCCTGCTAGCTGAACCTCATCTTCATGTTCTCCTGCTAGCTGAACCTCATCTTCATGTTCTCCTCCTGCTAGCTGAACCTCATCTTCATGTTCTCCTCCTGCTAGCTGAACCTCATCTTCATGTCCTCCTGCTAGCTGAACCTCATCTTCATGTTCTCCTCCTGCTAGCTGAACCTCATCTTCATGTTCTCCTCCTGCTAGCTGAACCTCATCTTCATGTTCTCCTCCTGCTAGCTGAACCTCATCTTCATGTTCTCCTCCTGCTAGCTGAACCTCATCTTCATGTTCTCCTCCTGCTAGCTGAACCTCATCTTCATGTTCTCCTCCTGCTAGCTGAACCTCATCTTCATGTTCTCCTGCTAGCTGAACCTCATCTTCATGTTCTCCTGCTAGCTGAACCTCATCTTCATGTTCTCCTCCTGCTAGCTGAACCTCATCTTCATGTTCTCCTCCTGCTAGCTGAACCTCATCTTCATGTTCTCCTCCTGCTAGCTGAACCTCATCTTCATGTCCTCCTGCTAGCTGAACCTCATCTTCATGTTCTCCTCCTGCTAGCTGAACCTCATCTTCATGTCCTCCTGCTAGCTGAACCTCATCTTCATGCTCCTGTGGGTTCTCCTTCTGGCCTCCTCGAGGCCCCCAGGCCCCCCAGAGCCCCCCCTGATGCCCCGGCCACGTCTCCTGGCCAGCGAGCTTATCTGCAGAGCCTGGATCGCAGCAGCCGAGCCTGGGTGCTGGCGTCTGGAAGAAGCCTGTGGGATTCAGCAGGAGAGCAACATCTGGTACAACCCGATCCCTGAAGAGGAGGACACAGGAGGGCCACGCAGGGAGAAGGAGATATGGAGGAGCAGGGACGAGACGGCCAAGAGGACGGGGTCGGCCCAAAGGCGCAGCGGTGAGCGCCACGCACCAGAGGGCGCTTAGGTGTCGAGTTCAGAAGAGGCCTGTGGGATTCAGCAGGAGAGCAACATCTGGTACAACCCGATCCCTGAAGAGGAGGACACAGGAGGAGGAGGACGAGGGGGAGCAGGAGGATGAGGAGCAGGACTAGAGGCCAAGAGGACGGGTCGCCGTTCCAGAAAGGTGAAGTTAGGTCGGTCATCATACTGATGACATCACCACAGGAAACACAGGTCGCCGACTCCACCCTCTGTCTTCTCCAGGCCCTCTCTCCCTCTCCGCTTCTCTCTTTCAGTGTCTCATGTCTCTTGTTCCTGTTGTGAGGTCAAAGGTCAGGATGTCGTATGTGTACAGATTGTAAAGCCCTCTGAGTTTGTGATTTTGGACAAATGAATTTCCTTTAAATATTTCAGGTCAAAAGTATAATAAATAATAATGTCAGCGACGTGGGTGTGTGAGCAGGAAGACAGCCGAGGCAGAATAAAGACATTCTGGGCTTTACTCATCACTTTAGTTCAGCTCAAGTTCCCTTCTTCCCTTCTTCTCTTCTGCCCCTTCACCCTCACACCTCCAGACGCCTGAACAGCGCCCACTAGTGGTCAGAACTAAAACATGTAATTCCGTTTACATCATACAGTATTTGTTTGTCTCTCACAGATCCCGCCACCTGTGACGATAGCTCCGCCTCCTTGAAGAAAGGGGGCGTGTCAGGTAGCGTCATTGACCGGTTGATGTCTCCTGGTACCATGAGGAAACTCTCCTTTAAAATGAAGAAACTCCCCGAGCTGCGCCGCAAACTCAGCCTGCGCTCTCGTGCCCAACGGCAGGGCGGCGACGAGCCGGCCGGGAAGACGGCGTCGGCCTCTGCAGCCAACCAGAACGTGATCAGCAGGTATCACCTGGATAGCTCCGCCCCTCCAGCCAGACCACTGTGCCGGTCATCGAGAGGCCGCTCGGCAAAAGGAGGTCAAGTATCAACGTATTTCATAAAGAGGGGACGTTCATACACATGAGAACTACATCATACCAGATGACATTTAATAAATATTATATATATATAATAGCAATAATAACCTTCAAGTGTGCAAGTATTAATGCATCTGCCCCCTCGCTAGCTATTGTTAACGAGCTAAACCTCTTGTCATATATGCTGACATTTTTTGGTGAAATATATATTGTCCTTTAGGTTATCTTAGTGATGGGGACTCCCCCGAGCTGCTGCCACGGCAACAGGCGCCTCCTCTCTCAACTTCCCAGGAGGTGGCGTGGGACATGAGCTCCTTCCGACTGTATGTGAACTCCGACCCCCCGAGATGCAGCCAGCGGGTGACGGGCTTACTGACGGTCCACCTGCTGGGCCTGGAGGACATGAAGACCAGCAGGTGAGTTCACCGCCCAGGGGAACTCCTGGAATGGCTAACAGAGGCTAACAGCGGCTAACGCAAGGTTGTTTAAAGCTCGCTGCTCGCTGACAGTTAAAGACTAGATCTCCTGAGAACTGAGCACTGTCTTGGGACGTTTCCATTGACTTCAATAGAGTCTGCGGTGGATTGCAGCAGACTCAGGTGGACATTAGAGGAACTACAGCTCAACAGCCAATCAAATCTGTTCTTATGTCTCTAAATACCCATGAGCAGTGGTCTCCAAACTACGGCCCGCGGGCCGGATTCGGCCCGCCTCCACATTTGGACCGGCCCCCTGAACAATACCAGAGACGCGTTCCGAGTTATTATTGTGTTCACCTGGCCCGCTGCCGTCGAGATTGCAGTGAGACGCGGAGAAAATGTGGAGTGGTGCTCTTCGCAATAGAACATCTTTGATGGGACGTGTCGCGTCTCGGCCAATCAGCGTTCAGATGTCCACAGCGTTTGGGAAGTTAGGTTAGCTTGAATGTTAGTCCGCTACATCTGCTGCTGTCACGCTGCACGGTGTAGCGATGCTAACGAAGTACCCGTACGTTAAACACCATGTGATTTAGCATATTTTTTGTATCGATACTTCATTGAGAGAGCGATCAGAGCGCACGCGCTGCTCCGTTAAATGCTGTCTGCCCAGTGATGCGCGCTCACAGGTGAGCACACTTTCACCCCCCCCCCCCCCCCCCCGCTGGCCCTCCAGCAGACAAGGGAAACATTATGTGGCCCTCTCAGGAAAAAGTTTGGGGACCCCTGCCCATGAGCCTCAACTGCTCTTACCATGATTATGGTTAGTAGATGGTCAGTAGACATGTGGTCAGTCGATGGTCAGTAGACATGTGGTCAGTAGATGGTCAGTAGACATGTGGTCAGTAGATGGTCAGTAGACATGTGGTCAGTAGATGGTCAGTAGACATGTGGTCAGTAGACATGTGGTCAGTAGATGGTCAGTAGACATATGGTCAGTAGACATGTGGTCAGTAGATGGTCAGTAAACATGTGGTCAGTCGATGGTCAGTAGACATGTGGTCAGTAGACATGTGGTCAGTAGATGGTCAGTAGACATGTGGTCAGTAGATGGTCAGTAGACATGTGGTCAGTAGATGGTCAGTAGACATGTGGTCAGTAGATGGTCAGTAGACATGTGGTCAGTAGACATGTGGTCAGTAGATGGTCAGTAGACATGTGGTCAGTAGATGGTCAGTAGACATGTGGTCAGTCGATGGTCAGTAGACATGTGGTCAGTCGATGGTCAGTAGACATGTGGTCAGTCGATGGTCAGTAGACATGTGGTCAGTAGATGGTCAGTAGACATGTGGTCAGTAGACATGTGGTCATTAGACATGTGGTCAGTAGATGGTCAGTAGACATGTGGTCAGTAGATGGTCAGTAGACATGTGGTCAGTAGATGGTCAGTAGACATGTGGTCAGTAGATGGTCAGTAGACATGTGGTCAGTAGATGGTCAGTAGACATATGGTCAGTAGACATGTGGTCAGTAGATGGTCAGTAGACATGTGGTCAGTAGACATGTGGTCAGTAAATGGTCAGTAGACATGTGGTCAGTAGACATGTCAGTAGATGGTCAGTAGACATGTGGTCAGTCGATGGTCAGTAGACATGTGGTCAGTAGACATGTGATCAGTAAATGGTCAGTAGACATGTGGTCAGTAGACATGTGGTCAGTAGATGGTCAGTAGACATGTGGTCAGTAGACATGTGGTCAGTAGACATGTGGTCAGTAGATGGTCAGTAGACATGTGGTCAGTCGATGGTCAGTAGACATGTGGTCAGTCGATGGTCAGTAGACATGTGGTCAGTAGACATGTGGTCAGTAGATGGTCAGTAGACATATGGTCAGTAGACATGTGGTCAGTAGATGGTCAGTAGACATGTGGTCATTAGACATGTGGTCAGTAGATGGTCAGTAGACTTGTGGTCAGTAGACATGTGGTCAGTAGATGGTCAGTAGACATGTGGTCAGTAGATGGTCAGTAGACATGTGGTCAGAAGACATGTGGTCATTAGACGGTCAGTAGACATGTGGTCAGTAGACATGTGGTCAGTAGATGGTCAGTAGACATGTGGTCAGTAGACATGTGGTCAGTAGACATGTGGTCAGTAGATGGTCAGTAGACATGTGGTCAGTAGATGGTCAGTAGACATGTGGTCAGTAGATGGTCAGTAGACATGTGGTCAGTCGATGGTCAGTAGACATGTGGTCAGTCGATGGTCAGTAGACATGTGGTCAGTAGATGGTCAGTAGACATGTGGTCAGTAGACATGTGGTCATTAGACATGTGGTCAGTAGATGGTCAGTAGACATGTGGTCAGTAGACATGTGGTCAGTAGATGGTCAGTAGATGGTCAGTAGACATGTGGTCAGTAGATGGTCAGTAGACATGTGGTCTATAGACATGTGGTCATTAGACATGTGGTCAGTAGATGGTCAGTAGACATGTGGTCAGTAGATGGTCAGTAGACATGTGGTCAGTCGATGGTCAGTAGACATGTGGTCAGGCGATGGTCAGTAGACATGTGGTCAGTAGACATGTGGTCAGTAGATGGTCAGTAGACATGTGGTCAGTAGACATGTGGTCAGTAGACATGTGGTCAGTAGATGGTCAGTAGACATGTGGTCAGTAGACGGTCAGTAGACATCTGGTCAGTAGATGGTCAGTAGACATGTGGTCAGTCGATGGTCAGTAGACGTGGTCAGTAGATGGTCAGTAGACATGTGGTCAGTAGATGGTCAGTAGACATATGGTCAGTAGACATGTGGTCAGTAGACATGTGGTCAGTAGATAGTCAGTAGACAGGTGGTCATTAGACATGTGATCAGTAGATGGTCAGTAGACTTGTGGTCAGTAGACATGTGGTCAGTAGATGGTCAGTAGACTTGTGGTCAGTAGACATGTGGTCAGTAGATGGTCAGTAGACTTGTGGTCAGTAGACATGTGGTCAGTAGATGGTCAGTAGACTTGTGGTCAGTAGACATGTGGTCAGTAGATGGTCAGTAGACATGTGGTCAGTAGATGGTCAGTAAACATGT
Organism: Pseudoliparis swirei; assembly: GCF_029220125.1. Classification (NCBI taxonomy): domain Eukaryota; kingdom Metazoa; phylum Chordata; class Actinopteri; order Perciformes; family Liparidae; genus Pseudoliparis; species Pseudoliparis swirei. Next base: position 152,451 of record NC_079401.1, read on the forward strand.
GGTCAGTCGATGGTCAGTAGACATGTGGTCAGTAGATGGTCAGTAGACATGTGGTCAGTAGATGGTCAGTAGACATGTGGTCAGTAGATGGTCATTAGACATGTTTTCAGTAGATGGTCAGTAGACATGTGGTCAGTAGATGGTCAGTAGACATGTGGTCAGTCGATGGTCAGTAGACATGTGGTCAGTCGATGGTCAGTAGACATGTGGTCATTAGACATGTGGTCAGTAGATGGTTAGTAGACATGTGGTCAGTAGACATGTGGTCAGTAGACATGTGGTCAGTAGATGGTCAGTAGACATGTGGTCAGTAGATGGTCAGTAGACATGTGGTCAGTAGACATGTGGTCAGTAGACATGTGGTCAGTAGATGGTCAGTAGACATGGTCAGTAGACATGTGGTCAGTAGACATGTGGTCAGTAGATGGTCAGTAGACATGTGGTCAGTAGATGGTCAGTAGACATGTGGTCAGTAGATGGTCAGTAGACATGTGGTCAGTCGATGGTCAGTAGACATGTGGTCAGTAGATGGTCAGTAGACATATGGTCAGTAGACATGTGGTCAGTAGACATGTGGTCAGTAGATGGTCAGTAGACATGTGGTCATTAGACATGTGGTCAGTAGATGGTCAGTAGACTTGTGGTCAGTAGACATGTGGTCAGTAGACATGTGGTCAGTAGTCATGTGGTCAGTAGATGGTCAGTAAACATGTGGTCAGTCGATGGTCAGTAGACATGTGGTCAGTAGATGGTCAGTAGACATGTGGTCAGTAGACATGTGGTCATTAGATGGTCAGTAGACATGTGGTCAGTAGACATGTGGTCAGTAGATGGTCATTAGACATGTGGTCAGTAGATGGTCAGTAGACATGTGGTCAGTAGATGGTCAGTAGACATGTGGTCAGTAGATGGTCAGTAGACATGTGGTCAGTAGACATGTGGTCAGTAGACATGTGGTCAGTAGACATGTGGTCAGTCGATGGTCAGTAGACATGTGGTCAGTCGATGGTCAGTAGACATGTGGTCATTAGACATGTGGTCAGTAGATGGTCAGTAGACATGTGGTCAGTAGATGGTCAGTAGACATGTGGTCAGTAGATGGTCAGTAGACATGTGGTCAGTCGATGGTCAGTAGACACGTGGTCAGTAGACATGTGTCTGTGATGTCCTCTCAGGTCCGAGGACAGGAAGGAGGTCTTCCTGGCCATCCAGGTCGACGGGGTGACGAGGGCCCGGACCGCCCTCCTGACCCTGAGAGGCTCCTCCCTCCCACTGAACCACGCCTTCCACCTGGAGCTGGAGAGAGCCCAACAGCTCCGCATCGTGGTGTTGACACCAGGTACTACTTCACTATACGACTATATTACTATTACACTATACGACTATATTACTACTACACTATACGACTATATTACTACTACACTATACGACTATATTACTACTACACTATACGACTATATTACTATACTACCACTATACTACTACTATATTACTACTACTAGCTCTTCCAAGAAATCTCCCAAAGAACCAGGGGGTAGAGAACAACCATGTGGAGTTGAACCGGATGAGTCACCGTCACAGCATAGAACTCAAGTCAGTGGGATAAAGAGTGACAGCGGGTAGGGAGAGAAACACCATTTAGGTGAGATGAGTAAACCTGTACCTCCACCCCGACCAGAGGGTCTGGTGTGTGGCTGAAGGCCGAGGAGACGTGTTGTCTGCTGTGATCAGTGAGAGCCAGGAAGTCAAGCGACTGCTCCATAGCAAAGAGATGAAACCGGCCTTGCGGTTGGCTGACTGACAGTTCCAGAGGCCTCCTGTGACCAGGTGCTGGGTGTGAGTAGAACGGATAGGAAGGAGAACAGAGGAGGGGTTCCGGTACAGGAATGAACGAGTCCTATAGTAATTACGAGTAGAGATACGCACAGGTATGGAAAGTACACACATAATCACTAAATGGTGGAATACACAGCCACGAAGACTCCAAGGGAAGACTCCTATGTCTTTGTCCTCCGAGTCTTGACTCCAACGGAAGACTCCTATGTCTTTGTCCTCCGAGTCTCGACTCCAACGGAAGACTCCTATGTCTTTGTCCTCCGAGTCTCGACTCCAACGGAAGACTCCTATGTCTTTGTCCTCCAGTCTTGACTCCAAGGGAAGACTCCTATGTCTTTGTCCTCCGAGTCTTGACTCCAAGGGAAGACTCCTATGTCTTTGTCCTCCGAGTCTCGACTCCAACGGAAGACTCCTATGTCTTTGTCCTCCGAGTCTCGACTCCAACGGAAGACTCCTATGTCTTTGTCCACCGAGTCTTGACTCCAAGGGAAGACTCCTATGTCTTTGTCCTCCGAGTCTTGACTCCAAGGGAAGACTCCTATGTCTTTGTCCTCCGAGTCTTGACCCAAGGAAGACTCCTATGTCTTTGTCCTCCGAGTCTTGACTCCAAGGGAAGACTCCTATGTCTTTGTCCTCCGAGTCTTGACTCCAAGGGAAGACTCCTATGTCTTTGTCCACCGAGTCTTGACTCCAACAGAAGACTCCTATGTCTTTGTCCTCCGAGTCTTCGTCCGATGAGTCACGCTGACGCTAAAGACCCGATCCTGTTAGGAGCCCAAGTTGGTGCCAATTACCTCCAGCCGCGTTGACACCACCCCTTGCCTTTGGTATTCAAATGCGACTCAGCTGAAACCAGGTGATGAGCGCTCGTCCAATCAGTGAAGATTCAGGTGTCGGAACACAGGACACACCTCTCGACCAAAACAAATCCTACAACAGGACAGACTGACAATCTAGCAGCTTTAAACAACAAATACAACAGTAACTCAGCAGATAAAACTAGTTTAAAGAAGATACTTAGCAGGATCCAAGTAGTCAGTAGTCTCGCCTCACAGGTAGAAAATGCACACTACTACTATACTACTACACTATACTACTAGTACACTATAGTACTAGTACACTATACTACTACACTACCACTACTACTATACTACTACTTTGTTTATTCGGCGGCGGCGAGTGGGCGGGGCTTATCTCTGGTCATCACCATCCACCATGGAAGAAGGAATATTACACTAGTATATATAATATTTATACTAGTAGCCTTGTGTACTGCTGCTGTTACTTCAGCTCCTGGTTCTACTTCCTGCTCAGTATCCTCAGAGGATGAACCCTTGAGATCTTTGATCAGCATCAAGCAGCCATGTTGACTCTGACCTCTGACCCCCTCAATAACTCTGATGCAACAGCTCCAGATACATCAGAGTATTACTATGTTAGTACACAGTTAACCATATGTTTACTTTGCTCAGTTATTGACACTAATGTGTACTTTCTACACTGAGTTACTTTACTGAAGTTTCTTTATGTGGTCCAGCAGCAGGATCAGGGTCTAAATCAGGTCCTGGTCCAACCAGGAACCGGGTCTGTGGTCTGGCAGGAGTCTCCATCCCTGCACTCTTTAAAGGTGCAAGACAAGAGAATTGGGATGTGATTGGTTGGTTGATTGGTTGGTTGATTGGTTGATTGGTTGGTTGATTGATTGGTTCATTGGTTGGTCGGTTGATTGATTGGTTGGTTTATTGGTTTGTTTGTTGGTTGGTTGATTGTTTGGTTGATTGGTTGATTGTTTGGTTGGTTGATTGGTTGGTTGGTTGATTGGTTTGTTGATTGGTTTTTTGGTTGATTGGTTTGTTGATTGTTTTTTTGGTTGGTTGGTTGATTGTTTTTTTGGTTGTTTGGTTGGTTGGTTGGTTGGTTGGTTGTTTGGTTGGTTGATTGGTTTGTTGATTGTTTTTTTGGTTGTTTGGTTGGTTGATTGGTTAATTGATCTACCGTGGTTATTTAAATGTATAAATAATGATGTTCTGTCTCAGGGTGTCAAATTCAACAACTGTGTGTGAAGCTGGAGCCCCGAGGACGACTGTATGTGAAGCTGTCTCTGGAGGAGAGCTGGGACACACAGGTACTACTACGACTGAGGTACACATGTACACTGTACTACTACGACTGAGTACACATGACTACTACGACTACACAGGACTACTACTACTGAGTACACAGGACTACTACGACTACACAGGACTACTACTACTGAGTACACAGGACTACTACTACTGAGTACACAGGACTACTACTACTGAGTACACAGGACTACTACTACTGAGTACACAGGACTACTACGACTACACAGGACTACTACTACTGAGTACACAGGACTACTACTACTGAGTACACAGGTAGACGGGGTCCAGAAAGGTAGACGGGGTCCAGAGACAGGTAGACGGGGCCCGAGACAGGTAGAGGGGGTCAGAGACAGGTAGACGGGGCCCAGAGACAGGAAAGGGGCGGGGTAAGGGGCGGGGAGACGGGGCCCTGAGACAGGTAGACGGGGCCCCAGAGACAGGTAGACGGGGTCTAGAGACAGGTAGACGGGGTCTAGAGACAGGTAGAGGGGGCCCAGAGACAGGTAGACGGGGTCCAGAGACAGGTAGACGGGGTCTAGAGACAGGTAGAGGGGGTCCGAGACAGGTAGACGGGGCCCAGAGACAGGTGGACGGGGCCAAGAGACAGGTAGACCGGGTCCAAGAGACAGGTAGAGGGGGTCTAGAGACAGGTAGACGGGGTCCAGAGACAGGTAGAGGGGGCTAGAGACAGGTAGACGGGGTCCGAGACAGGTAGACGGGGTCCGAGACAGGTAGACGGGGCCCAGAGACAGGTAGACGGGGCCCAGAGACAGGTAGACGGGGTCAGAGACAGGTAGACGGGGCCCAGAGACAGGTAGAGGGGGCCAGAGACAGGTAGACGGGGTCAGAGACAGGTAGACGGGGCCCTAGGACAGGTAGACGGGGTCAGAGACAGGTAGAGGGGGTCCAGAGAGGTAGACGGGGCCCCGGGGTAGACGGGGTAAAAAGGGGTAGACGGGGCCCGGGGTAGACGGGGTCCAGAGACAGGGGGGGAGAGGGGCAGGCGGGAGAGGGGCAGAGGGGAGAGGGGCCAGAGACAGGTAGACGGGGCCTGAGAAGGTAGACGGGGTCCAGAGACAGGGACGGGGCCCAGAGACGGGGGGGTGAGACAGGTGACGGGGTCCGGAAGGGACGGGGTCAGGACAGGGAGGGGGAGAAGGGGGTCAGAGACAGGTAGAGGGGTCAAAGGAAGGTAGACGGGGTCCGAGAAGGTAGACGGGGCCTAGAGACAGGTAGACGGGGTTAGAGACAGGTAGACGGGGTCCTAGAGACAGGTAGAGGGGGCCAGGAAGAGGGGGTCCAGAGACAGGTAGGGGGTCTAGAGACAGAGACGGGGCTAGAGACAGGTAGACGGGGTCCAGAGGGGGGGTCCAGAGACAGGTAGAGGGGGTCCAGAAGACAGGTAACGGGGTCCAGAGAGGTAGACGGGGTCCTAGAACGGTAGGGGGGTTTGAACAGGTAGCGGGCCTAGAGACAGGTAGAGGGGGCGAGACAGGTAGAGGGGTCCAGAGACAGGTAGACGGGGTCCAGAGACAGGTAGACGGGGTCCAGAGACAGGTAGACGGGGTCAGAGACATAGAGGGGCAGAGAAGGAACGGGGTCTAGAGACAGGAGACGGGGTCTGAGACAGGTAGGGGTCTAGAGACAGGAGACGGGGTCTAGAGACGGTAGAGGGTTAGAGACGGGAGACGGGGTCTAGAGACAGAAGGAGACGGTGGGGGAGAGACGGAGACGGGGTCTGAACGGTAGAGGGTCAGGGACGGGTCAGAGACTAGAGACAGGTAGACGGGGTCCAGAGACAGGTAGACGGGACTAGAGGGTCAGAGATAGACGGGGTTAAGACAGGTAGACGGGCTAGACAGGTAGAGGGGTCCAAGAGACAGGTGACGGGGTCTGGAACAGGTAGACGGGCCAGGGGGTAAGGGGACGGGGTCTAGACAGGTGAGGGTCTAGAGACGGAGACGGGGTCTAGAGACAGGTAGACGGGGTCTAGAGACAGGAGAACGGGGTCCAGAGACAGGTAGACGGGGTCCTAGGGGACAGGTAGACGGGGTCCTAGAGCAGGTAGACGGGGTCCAGACAGGAAGGGGTCAGAGACAGGTAGACGGGGGGTTAGGAGACAGGTAGACGGGTCTAGAAAAGGGTAGACGGGGTCCAGAGACGGTAGGACGGTAGAGGGTCAGGTAGACGGGGTCCAGAGCAGAGGGGTCTAGAGACAGGTAGCGGGGTCTAGAGACAGGTAAGGGCGGACAGGTAGCGGGTCCAAGAGACAGGTAGACGGGGTGCGTAGAGGGTAGACAGGTGACGGTCTAGAGACAGGTAGACGGGGTCTAGAGACAGGTAGACGGGTCAGGACAGGTAGAGGGGTCTAGAGAGAGGTAGACAGGTAGAGGGTCAGAGACGGTAGACGGTAGGGCCTAGGAGACAGGTAGAGGTCAGAGACAGGTAAGACGGTAGGCCAGGGTAGAGGGTCAGAGACAGGTAGGGGTCAGAGAGGTCCGAGACAGGTAGACGGGGTTAGGACAGGTAGCGGGGTCTAGAGACAGGTGGGTCTAGAGACAGGTAGACGGGGTTGACATAGACGGGGTAGACAGGAGCGGGTCTAGAGACAGGTAGACGGGGTCCAGAGACAGGTAGAGGGGTCAGAGGTACAGGTAGGAGGAGGTAGACGGGGCTGAGACAGGTAGAGGGGTCTAGAGACAGGTAGACGGGGTCTAGAGCAGTAGAGGGGTCAGGACAGGTAGAGGGAGCGAGACGGGTCTAGAGACAGGAGCGGGTCTAGAGAAGGTAGACGGGGTCCTAGAGACAGGTAGGGCGGACCAGAGACCAGAGAAGGGGGGGTCCTAGAGACAGGTAGACGGGGTCCTAAGGAGAGGGTAGAGACAGGTAGACGGGAGAAACGGGCAACAGGTAGAGGGGCAGAGACAGGTAGACGGGGCCAGAGACTAGGGGTTAGAACAGGTGTGGGGGAAACAGGTAACGGGGTCTGAGAAGAGCAGGGTAGAGACAGGTAGAGGGTCTGGACAGAGACGGGGTAGAGAAGAGGGGTCTAGAACAGGTAGAGGGTACGGAGACGGTTAGACGGGGTAGAGTACGGAAGAAGGGCTAGAGACGGTAGACGGGGTCAGAGACAGGGGGGTCCAGGAATAGAGGGCCAGGAGAGGGGTCCTAGAGACAGGTAGACGGGGCCTAGAGACGAGACGGGGTCTAGAGAAGGTAGACGGGTCTAGAGACAGGTAGACGGGGGTAGAGCCAGAGAAGGTAGACGGTCCAGGACAGGTAGACGGGTCTAGAGACAGGTAGACGGGTAGTGTCTAGAGACAGGTAGACGGGGTCAAACGAGACGGGGTCTAAAGAGACGGGGTTAGAGACGGGTAGAGGAGAGACAGGAGACGGGTTAGAACAGGTGGGACGGGTCCTAGAGACAGGTAGACGGGTAGAAGTCCGAGTGGACAGTAGACGGGCTAGAGAGGGAGGTCCTAGAGAAGGTAGACGGGTACTGAGACAGGTGAGGGTCCAAGACGGTAGACGGGGTAGAGACAGGTGAGGGTCCAGAGACAGGTACGGGTCCAGAGACAGTGGACAGGCTAGAGCCAGGTAGACGGGGCTAGAGACAGGTAGACGGGGTCCAGAGACAGGGGTCAGGAAGGTAGCGGGGTCCTAGAGACAAAGGGAGCAGGCAGTAGACGGGTCAGAGACAGGTAGACGGGGTCAGAGAGACAGGGAGAGACGGTTGAGGTCAAGGTAGGGGACCAGAGACGGTCCAGAGGTACGGTAGAAGGTCAAGGGAGAGCGGTAGACAGGTAGAGCAAGACGGTAGCGGGTTAAGCAGTGAGCAGAGAAGACCTGCAGAACAGGTAGCGGGGTCTAGAGAGTCAAGACCTAGGACAGGTATAGGTAGACAGGTAACGGGCTAAGCGGGTAGAGGTCCTAGGATAGGGGTCTAAGAGAGGGTAGAGTTAGGGTCTAAAGTAGACGAAAAGGTAAGGGTAAAAGCCGTTAATGAGGAGCTAGGACAGTTCAGAGACGGATTTTGAGTACAGAGACGGCTAAGTAGACAGGTGTCAGACGGTAGTCGGTCTATGATGAAGACGGTAGAGCTAGACGGGGGCTTGTAAAGACAGACGTATCTAGACAGGTCGATCAAGAGACGGACTTAAGAGTGACGGAGTCCTCGGTAGACTTCTAGAGTAAGTGAGACACGGGTCCATACGTAACGGGTCAGCCCAGACGTTAAATAGGAGTCCTATGAGACTAGCGTCCAAGAGTAACTCGGAGTAACTTAGACAGCCCTAGGGAGACGGTAAGTTAGGCCAGTGAGTCCTGGATAATAGGACAGGATGTTAGAGGTCCTAGAGACGGACCAGAGACAGGAGTCCTCGTAATGAGTGAACTGACAAGTAGACAGGAGGTCCTAGTTAGGAACCAGTAGACGGTCCGTAGTTAAGGTCCAGGACAGTGAGGATCTGAGTACCTAGACCAGTGACGGCAGAGTCGTTATTTGAGAGACTGAGACTAAGTTAGCCCAGGGTCCTAGTATGAGACGGAAAGTTAGACCAAGGACCTGAAGTGAGACCAGGACAAGCTAAGAGTCCCTGAAGGTAACGGACTAAAGGTAGACGGGAAGTTACGTCAGGGAAGTGCCAGAAGTTAGACAGGCCGTTGTTAGAGACAGGAAAGAGTTAGACCAGGAGTCCTACTGTATTATTGAAAAACCAGAGACCAGAGTCGTTATATTGGCGGGACCTGACTAAGTCTGCAGGAAGGTTATTGAACTGCTAAAGTTAGACAGGAGTCTCTGTTAATTGAGCCTGGAAAAGTTAGACCGGAGTCCTGTTATATTAGAGCTGAAAGAGACCAGAGACCTTGTGAGAGTCCAGTTAGACCAGAGCCCGTCTATAGAGACTGCTAAGTTAGACCAGGATTCGATTGGGACCGGCTAAGTTAGAGTGAGCCTGATAGTAGAGTAGATAGTCGTAATTGAGTCCTGTAGGACAAAGTTAGCAGGAGTCTCTGTTATATTGAGACTGGACAAAGTTAGGACCAGTAACGGTCTCTGTTATATGGACTACTACAGTTGACGGAGTCCTCTGTTATATTGAGACTGGACAAAGTTAGCCAGGGTCTTGATAGAGACGGACCAAGAGAGGGTTAGAGAGTCTGTTAGAGTGCCAAAGAGACCGGAGTCGTCAATGTTGAAGAGCCGGAGTACTTTTAGAGGACCTAACGATTAGAACGAGTCCTCTATGGTTCCGGATGAACCTGGCCCAAAGTTGCCAAGATGTCTGATACAGGAGACTCTAGAGTTAGTAGACGCGCTTTGAGGAGACCTGGTATAAGACGATAGACGGGAACCTAAGCCTGTAAATTCAGAGTACTTATTGAGACCTCGTAATTACGGGCTCAGTTATATCAGAACCTTTTAATTAGCAGGAGCTCTATATTCGACCTGGACCAAGTTACCGGAGTATTAACTATTGAGACTGCTAAGTTAGACCAGATCTGTGACGGTCTAAGTACAACCTGAACCAAAGTTAGACACAGCTCTGTATGATACTGAGACTAGACCAGTAGACGGGTATACTCGTAATGAGACCTAAAGACAAGAGTCCTTATATTGAATGAAAGTTAGTCCAGAGCCTCGTTAATTGAGACTGGGACTAAGTACAGGATTGAATGAGCCTAGTATGAACCTGGACAAAGGAGTCCTTTATATTGGCTACAAGTTAGACAATGCGATTTGTATATATTCAATATCTAATAGTTATGCCCATAACGTTATAGAGAATGCTAAGTAGATAAGTCCATGTATTGTAAAACTAATGGAGAGTTAAAGACAAAATAGTAAGTAGGGATATAAGTTAAGCTTATTGGGGAAAGTCTGCTATAACGGGCTGCGTTGGAACTGACTGCTAAAGTGGACTCGTTAAAGGATGGCGTAAGCCGAAATTAGACGAGGGCTGTTAGAGCAGAATTGTGCCACGGTTCCTACCAGAGTCTATACGAGTGCAATTACCGTTACGGACCTCTGAGATGAAACTTTTGAAAGATGAGAAGAGCTCTCTAAGTAGTCTTTCTAATTCACTTAAGAAGCTAAATGCCATACCAAGTCTCCTGTTTTGCCTATATGAAGCCTTCATAAAGCTGATAGTCTATTTAAACCGAGGGGTGGACCTAGGACTAATGATGATCATATGAGGCTTTATGAGATCCAAGTGCCATCTCCATACTTAGATTAGAGATAAGTACAGTGATTTAAATGTCAAGTTAGAAGATACCATAGTTGACAGGAAGATTGAAGCATTCTGATATTAATACTGTAGATCAGAGAGGAGTGATTATTCTATTTAGAGAAGTACTGTGATTGACTGACAATAAACCTAGGTATAAGGAGCTGATAATAAGCGATTGTATATCACACGATCTTAAGTTCAGGCTGTTAGCTGACACTGTAACTTTTGGTAGAGGACTACTAACCTAGTGAGCTGATCATATACTCTGAGTAATATCTATACTCGTAGGACTACTCGGGGATATCACACTACTCCACAGAGGAGCATCATACTATGGCCTAGTAACATAGTTTAATGATAAGTTAGTAGACAGTAAAAGACTATACTACAGTAGGCTATATACATGAGACAAACAGACTACATAACAAGACAACTTACATACTGGTAACAGGCTAGATATAGGGGATACAGGTACTCACTGAGACACAGTGACTACTAGAGTACAATGACTTACTATGAGTACAGTATAATACTGAGTACACATGACTATCATCATTGAGCACAGCACGATTCACTACTGAGTACACATGACTACTACTACTGAGGTACACAGGACTACTACGACTGAGTACACAGGACTACTACTACTGAGTACACATGACTACTACTACTGAGTACACAGTACGACTACTACTGAGTACACATGACTACTACTACTGAGGTACACATGACTACTACTACTGAGTACACATGACTACTACTACTGAGTACACAGTACTATCATTTACTACTGAGTCCAGAGACAGGTAGACTGGGTCTAGACAGGTAGACGGGGTCCTAGAGACAGGTAGATCTGGGTCTAGAGACAGGTAGACGGGGTCCTAGAGAAAGGTAGACGGGGTCTAGACAGGTAGACGGGGTCTAGACAGGTAGACGGGGTCCTAGAGACAGGTAGACGGGGTCCTAGAGACAGGTAGACGGGGTCCTAGAGACAGGACGGGGTCCTAGAGACAGGTAGACTGGGGTCTAGACAGGCAGACGGGGTCCAGAGACAGGCAGACGGGGTCCTAGAGACAGGTAGACGGGGTCCAGGAGACAGGTAGACGGGGTCTAGAGACAGGTAGACGGGGTCCTAGAGACAGGTAGATGGGGTCCAAGAGACAGGTAGACGGGTCCAAGAGACAGGTTAGGACGGGGTCTAGAGACAGGCAGACGGGTCCAGAGACAGGTAGACGGGTCCAGACAGGTAGACGGGTCTAGAGACAGGCAGACGGGCTCCAGAGACAGGTAGACGGGTCCCAGAGACAGGTAGACGGGGTCTAGAGACAGTTAGACGGGGTCCCAGAGACAGGTAGACGGGCTCAGAGACAGGTAGACGGGGTCCAGAGACAGGTAGACGGGTCCAGACAGGTAGACGGGCCCAGGTAGACGGGGTCCAGAGACAGTAGACGGGGTCCCAGAGACAGGTAGACGGGGTCCTAGAGACAGGTAGACGGGTCTAGAGACAGGTAGACGGGCCCAGAGACAGGTAGACGGGTCTAGAGACAGGTACAAGGGGCCCCAGAGACAGGTAGACGGGGTTCTAGAGACAGGTAGATGGGCTCAGAGACAGGTAGACGGGGTCCAGAGGAGGTAGACGGGGTTCAGAGACAGGTAGACGGGGTCTAGAGACAGGTAGACAACCAGAGACAGGTAGACGGGTTCAAGACAGGTAGACGGGGCTCAGGAGACAGGTAGACGGGTCAGAGACAGGTAGACGGGGTCTAAGAGACAGGTAGACGGGCTAGAGACAGGTAGACGGGGTTCAGAGACAGGTAGACGGGGTCTAGAGACAGGTAGACGGGTCCCAGAGACAGGCAGACGGGTCCAGAGACAGGTAGGGTCCCAGGAGACAGGTAGGCGGGGTCGAGAGAGAGGTAGACGGGGTCCCAGAGACAGGCAGACGGGGTCCAAGAGACAAGTAGACGGGGTCTAGAGACAGGTAGACGGTGTCCTAGAGACAGGTAGACGGGTCCAAGAGACAGGTAGACGGGGTCCTAGAGACAGGCAGACGAGGTCTCTAGAGATGTAGACGGGGTCTAGAGACAGGTAGACGTGGCCCAGAGACAGTAGACGGGGTCCAGAGACAGGTAGACGGGGTCTCAGAGACAGGTAGACGGGGTCCAGAGACAGGTAGACGGGGTCAGAGACGGTAGATGGTCTAGAGACAGGTAGACGGGGTCTCTAGAGACAGGACGGGGTCTAGAGACAGGTAGACGGGGTCTAGAGACAGAGACAGGTAGACGGGGTCAAGAGACAGGTAGACGGGGTTCTAGAGACAGGTAGACGGGGTCTAGAGACAGGTAGAGACGTAACCTAGAGACAGGTAGACGGGTTCAGAGACAGGCAGACGGGGTCTTAGAGACAGTAGACGGGTCCAGAGACAGGTAGACGGGGTCTAGAGACAGGTAGACGGGTCCTAGAGACAGGTAGACGGGGTCCAGAGACAGGTAGACGGGTCCAAGAGACAGGTAGACGGGGTCCAGAGACAGGGAGACGGGTCCTAGAGACAGGTAGACAGTCCTAGAGACAGGTAGACGGGGTCCTAGAGACAGGTAGACGGGTCTAGAGACAGGTAGACGGGGTCCAAGAGACAGGTAGACGGGGTCTAGACAGGTAGACGGGTCCAAGAGACAGGTAGACGGGGTCCAAGAGACAGGTAGACGGGGTCCTAGAGACAGGTGACGGGTCCAAGAGACAGGTAGACGTGGTCTAGAGACAGGTAGACGGGGTTCTAGAGACAGGTAGACGGGGTCTAGAGACAGGTAGACGGGGTCTAGAGACAGGACGGGGTCTCTAGAGACAGGTAGACGGGGTCTAGAGACAGGTAGACGGGGTCCAGAGACAGGTAGACGGGGTCTAGAGACAGACGGGGTCTAAGAGACAGGTAGACGGGGTCTAGAGACAGGTAGACGGGTCTAGAGATAGGTAGACGGGGTTCTAGAGACAGGTAGACGGGCCTAGAGACAGGTAGACGGGGTCCTAGAGACAGGTAGACGGGGTCTAGAGACAGGTAGACGGGGTCTCAGAGACAGGTAGACGTCTTGGAGACAGGTAGACGGGGTCTAGAGACAGGCAGACGTGGGTCCCAGAGACAGGTAGACGGGGTCCCAGAGACAGGTAGACGGGTCCAGAGACAGGTAGACGGGTCCCAGGAGACAGGTAGACGGGTCTAGAGACAGGCAGGACGGGCCCAGAGACAGGTAGACGGGGTCCCAGAGACAGGCAGACGGGGTCCCAGAGACAGTAGACGGGGTCCAGGAGATGTGCAGACGGGGCCCAGAGACAGGTAGACGGGGTCCAGAGACAGGTAGACGGGGTCTCAGAGACAGGTAGACGGGTCTAGAGACAGGTAGACGGGGTCTAGAGACAGGTAGACGGGGTCCTAGAGACAGGTAGACGGGGTCTAGAGACAGGTAGACGGGGCCAGAGACAGGTAGACGGGTTCAGAGACAGGTAGACGGGGTCTAGAGACAGGTAGACGGGTCCTAGAGACAGGTAGACGGGTCCTAGAGACAGGTAGACGGGGTCTAGAGACAGGTAGACTGGGTCCTAGAGACAGGTAGACGGGGTCTAGAGACAGGTAGACGGGCTCAGAGACAGGTAGACGGGGTCAGAGACAGGTAGACGGGGCCCAAGAGACAGGTAGACGGGCCCAAGAGACAGGTGACGGGGTTCTAGAGACAGGTAGACGGGGTCCTAGGAGACAGGCAGACGGGGTCCTAGAGACAGGTAGACGGGGTCCAAGACAGGTAGACGGGTCTAGAGACAGGCAGACGGGGTCTAGAGACAGGTAGACGGGTCCAGAGACAGGCAGACGGTCCCAGAGACAGGCAGACGGGGTCCCAGAGACAGGTAGACGGGGTCCAGAGACAGGCAGACGGGGTCCAAGAGACAGGTAGACGGGGTCTAGAGACAGGTAGACGGGGTCCTAGAGACAGGTAGACGGGGTCTAGAGACAGGTAGACGGGCTCCTAGAGACAGGTAGACGGGGTCCAGAGACAGGTAGACGGGGTCTAGTGACAGGTAGGCGGGGTCCAAGAGACAGGTAGATGGGCTAGAGACAGGTAGACGGGGTCCTAGAGACAGGTAGACGGGTCCTAGAGACAGGTAGACGGGGTCCTAGAGACAGGTAGACGGGGTCCTAGAGACAGGTAGACGGGGTCCAGAGACAGGTAGACGGGGTCCTAGAGACAGGTAGACGGGGTCCAGAGACAGGTAGACGGGGTCTAGAGACAGGTAGACGGGGTCCAGAGACAGGTAGACGGGGTCTAGAGACAGGTAGGATCTCCAGAGACAGATGGGGTCTCTAGAGACAGGTAGACGTCTAGACAGGTAGACGGGTTCAGAGACAGGTAGACGGGGTCCCAGAGACAGGTAGACGGGTCTAGAGACAGGTAGACGGGGTCCCAGAGACAGGTAGACGGGGTCCTAGAGACAGGCAGACGGGGTCGGTGAGACAGGTAGACGGGGTCTAGAGACAGGTAGACGGGGTCCTAGAGACAGGTAGACGGGGTCCTAGAGACAGGTAGACGGGGTCCAGAGACAGGTAGACGGGGTCCAAGAGACAGGTAGACGAGGTCCAGAGACAGGTAGACGGGTCCTAGAGACAGGTAGACGGGGTCCTAGAGACAGGTAGACGGGGTCCTAGAGACAGGTAGACGGGGTCCTAGAGACAGGTAGACGGGGTCTAGAGACAGGTAGACGGGGTTCTAGGAGACAGGTAGACGGGGTCTAGAGACAGGTAGACCCCAGAGAGGACGGGGTCCTAGAGACAGGTAGACGGGGTCAGAGACAGGTAGACGGGGTCTAGAGACAGGTAGACGGGTCCTAGAGACAGGTAGACGGGGTCTAGAGACAGGTAGACGGGTTTAGAGACAGGTAGACGGGGTCCAGAGACAGGTAGACGGGGTCAGAGACAGGTGACGGGGTCCAAGAGACAGGTAGACGGGGTCCAGAGACAGGTAGACGTCCAGAGACAGGTAGACGGGGTCCAGAGACAGGTAGACGGGTCTAGAGACAGGTAGACGGGGTCCCAGGACAGATAGACGGGGTCCTAGAGACAGGCAGACGGGGTCCCAGAGACAGGTAGACGGGGTCCAGAGACAGGTAGACGGGTCCAGAGACAGGTAGACGGGGTCCAAGAGACAGGTAGACGGGGTCTAGAGACAGGTAGACGGGTCCCAGAGACAGGTAGACGGGGTTCAGAGACAGGTGATCGTCTAGAGACAGGTAGACGGGTCCAGAGACAGGCAGACGGGGTCCTAGAGACAGGTAGACGGGTCTAGAGACAGGTAGACGGGACCAGGTGACAGGTAGACGGGGTCCAGAGACAGGTGGACGGGGTCTCAGAGACAGGGAGTCGGGGACTAGAGCCAGGTAGACGGGGGCTAGAGTCAGGTAGATGGTGGCAAGAGACAGGTAGACGGGGCCTAGAGACAGGTAGACGGGGTTCAGAGACAGACGGGCTCAGAGACAGGTAGACGGGGTCTAGAGACAGGTAGACGGGCCCAAGAGACAGGTAGACGGGCTCCAGAGACAGGTAGACGGGTCTAGAGACAGGTAGACGGGTCCTAGAGACAGGTAGACGGGTTCAGAGACAGGTGACGGGGTCCAGAGACAGTAGACGGGGTCCAGAGACAGGTAGACGGGTCCAAGAGACAGGTAGACGGGGTCCAAGACAGGTAGACGGGTCTAGAGACAGGTAGACGGGGTCCTAGAGACAGGCAGACAGGTTCAGAGACAGGTAGACGGGTCCAGGAGACAGGTAGACGGGGCCCTAGAGACAGGTAGACGGGGTCCAAGAGACAGGTAGACGGGGTCCTAGAGACAGGTAGACGGGGTCTAGAGACAGGTAGACGGGGTCTAGAGACAGGTAGACGGGGCCTAGAGACAGGACGGGGTCTAGAGACAGGTAGATGGGGTCCTAGAGACAGGTAGACGGGGTCCAGAGACAGGTAGACGGGGTCCAGAGACAGGTAGACGGGGTCCAGAGACAGGTAGACGAGGTCTAGAGTCAGGTAGACGGGGTCTAGAGACAGGTAGACGGGTCTAGAGACAGGTAGACGGGGTCCAGAGACAGGGTCCCAGAGACAGGTAGACGGGTCTGAGACAGGTAGACGGGTCTAGAGACAGGTAGACGGGGTCTAGAGACAGGTAGACGGGGTCCAGAGACAGGTAGACGGGCCTAGAGACAGGTAGACGGGTCCAGAGACAGGTAGACGGGGTCCTAGAGACAGGTAGACGGGGTCCCAGAGACAGGTAGACGGGGTCTAGAGACAGGTAGACGGGGTCTAGAGACAGGTAGACGGGTCCAGAGACAGGTAGACGGGGTCCCAGAGAGGTAGACGGGTCTAGAGACAGGTAGACGGGGTCTAGAGACAGGTAGACGGGGTCCCAGAGACAGGCAGACGGGGTCCTAGAGACAGGTAGACGGGTCCAGAGACAGGTAGACGGGGTCTAGACAGGTAGACGGGTCCAGAGACAGGTAGACGGCGTCTAGAGACAGGTAGACGGGGTCCACGCGACAGGTAGACGGGGTCCCAGAGACAGGTAGACGGGGTCCTAGAGACAGGTAGACGGGGTCTAGAGACAGGTAGACGGGGTCAAGAGACAGGTAGACGGGTCCAGACAGGTAGACGGGTCTAGAGACAGGTAGACGGGGTCCTAGAGACAGGTAGACGGGGTCCAAGAGACAGGTAGACGGGGTCTGAGACAGGTGCAGACGGGGTCTAGAGACAGGTAGACGGGGTCCTAGAGACAGGTAGATGGGGTCTAGAGACAGATAGACGGGGTCTAGAGACAGGTAGACGGGGTCTAGGAGACAGGTAGACGGGGTCTAGAGACAGGTAGACGGGGTCTAGAGACAGGTAGACGGGGTCCTAGAGAGGTAGACGGGCCCAGAGACAGGTAGACGGGGTCCAGAGACAGGTAGACGGGGTCCTAGAGACAGGTAGACGGGTCTAGAGACAGGTAGACGGGTCCCAGAGACAGGCAGATCTACCAGAGACAGGCAGACGGGGTCCTAGAGACAGGTAGATTTGGGGTCCAAGAGAGGTAGACGGGGTCAGGAGACAGGTAGACGGGGTCCTAGAGACAGGTAGACGGGGTCTAGAGACAGGTAGACGGGGTCCTAGAGACAGGCAGACGGGGTCCTAGACAGGTAGACGGGTCCTAGAGACAGGTAGACGGGGTCCAGAGACAGGTAGACGGGGTCCTAGAGACAGGTAGACGGGGTCTGAGACAGGGACGGGGTCTAGAGACAGGTAGACGGGGTCCTAGAGACAGGTGACGGGTCCTAGAGACAGGCAGACGGGGTCTAGAGACAGGTAGACGGGGTCCTAGAGACAGGTAGACGGGCCAGAGACAGGTAGACGGGGTCCAGAGACAGGTAGACGGGGTCAGAGACAGGTAGACGGGGTCCAGGAGACAGGTAGACGGGAAGAGACAGGTAGACGGGGTTCAGAGACAGGTAGACGGGGTCTAGAGACAGGTAGACGGGGTCCTAGAGACAGGTAGACGGGTCTAGAGACAGGTAGACGGGGTCCAGAGACAGGTAGACGGGTCCCAGAGACAGGTAGACGGGCCCAGACAGGCAGACGGGGTTCAGAGACAGGCAGATCGTCCAAGAGACAGGTAGATGGGGTTCAGGAGACAGGTAGACGGGGTCCCAGACAGGTAGACGGGGTCCAAGAGACAGGCACGGTCCAGAGACAGACGGGGTCCTAGAGACAGGTAGACGGGGTCCCAGAGACAGGTAGACGGGTCCTAGACAGGTAGACGGGGAGACAGGTAGACGGGGCCCTGAGATGGTAGACGTCCTAGAGACAGGTAGACGGGGTCTAGAGACAGGCGGACGGGCCCATGTGACAAGTAGACTGGGGCCTAGAGACAGCTACACGGGGTCCAGGAGACAGGACGGGACCAGACAGGTAGACGGGGCCAGAGACAGGTAGACGGGGTCTTAGAGACAGGTAGACGGGGTCTAGAGACAGGTAGACGGGGTTCTAGAGACAGGTAGACGGGGTCCAGACAGGTCCTAGAGACAGGTAGACGGGTCCAAGAGACAGGTAGACGGGGTCTAGAGACAGGTAGACGGGGTTCAGAGACAGGTAGACGGGGTCTGAGACAGGTAGACGGGTCCAAGAGACAGGTAGACGGGGTCTAGAGATGCAGACGGGGTCCTAGAGACAGGTAGACGGGGTTCCAGAGACAGGTAGACGGGGTCCTAGAGACAGTTAGACGGGGAGAGGTAGACGGGGTCTAGACAGGTAGACGGGTCCCAGAGACAGGCAGACGGGGTCCTAGAGACAGGTTGACGGGGTCTAGAGGCAGGCAGACGGGGTCCTAGAGACAGGTAGACGGGGTCCATGAGACAGGTAGATCGGGGTCCAGATGACAGGACGGGGTCCAGGAGACAGGTAGACGGGTTCAAAGGTACGGGCCCAGAGACAGGTAGATCGGGGTCCCAGAGACAGGTAGACGGGTCTTAGAGACAGGTAGACGGGTCTAGAGACAGGTAGACGGGGTCTGAGACAGTACGGTTCAGAGACAGGTAGACGTCAGAGATGTGTGATGTCCAGACAGGTAGACGGGGTCCCAGAGACAGGTAGACGGGTCCCAGAGACAGGTAGACGGGGTCTAAGAGACAGGTAGACGGGTCTAGAGACAGGCAGACGGGTCCTAGAGACAGGTAGACGGGGTTCAGAGACAGGTAGACGGGTCCTAGAGACAGGCAGATCGGGTCCAGAGACAGGTAGACGGGGTCTAGAGACAGGCAGACTGTGAGACAGGTAGACGGGGTCTAGACAGGTAGACGGGGTCCAAGAGACAGGTAGACGGGGTCTAGAGACAGGTAGACGGGGTCCAAGAGACAGGTAGACGGGGTCCAGACAGGTAGACGGGTCCAGGAGACAGGTAGACGGGTCCTAGAGACAGGTAGGCGGGGTCTAGAGACAGGTAGACGGGTCCTAGAGACAGGTAGACGGGTCCCAGAGACAGGTAGACGGGTCCAGAGACAGGTAGACGGGGTCCTAGAGAGACAGGTAGACGGGGTCCAAGAGACAGGCAGACAAACTCTAGAGACAGGTAGACGGGGTCCTAGAGACAGGTAGACGGGGTCTAGAGACAGGTAGACGGGTCTCAGGAGACAGGTAGACGGGTCCAGAGACAGGTAGACTGGGTCTAGAGACAGGTAGACGGGTCTGGGAGACAGGTAGACGGGGTTCAGAGACAGGTAGACGGGTCCTAGAGACAGGTAGACGGGCCCAGGAGACAGGCAGACGGGGTCCAGACAGGTAGACGGGGCCCAGGAGACAGGTAGACGGGGTCCTAGAGACAGGTAGACGGGGTCCTAGAGACAGGTAGACGGGGTCTAGAGACAGGTAGACGGGGTCCCAGAGACAGGTAGACGGGGTCCTAGAGACAGGTAGACGGGGTCAGAGACAGTCCCGAGAGTAGACGGGGTCCTAGAGACAGGTAGACGGGGTCCTAGAGACAGGTAGACGGGTTCAGAGACAGGTAGACGGGGTCTCAAGACAGACGGGGTCCAGAGACAGGTAGACGGGGTCCTAGAGACAGGTAGACGGGGTCTAGAGACAGGTAGACGGGGTCCTAGAGACAGGTAGACGGGGTCTCTAGAGACAGGTAGATGGGGTCCAGAGAGGTAGACGGGTCCAGAGACAGGTAGACGGGTCCTAGACAGGTAGACGGGGTCCTAGAGACAGGTACGGGGTCTAGAGACAGGTAGACGGGGTCCCAGAGACAGGTAGACGGGTCCAGGAGACAGACAGGGGGTCTAGAGACAGGTAGACGGGGTCCAGGAGACAGGTAGACGGGTCTAGAGACAGGCAGACGGGCCCAGAGACAGGCAGACGGGTCCAGAGACAGGTAGACGGGTCCAGAGACAGGTAGATGGGTCTAGAGACAGGTAGACGGGGTCCAGAGACAGGTAGACGGGGTCCTAGAGACAGGTAGACGGGCCCAGAGACAGGTAGACGGGTCAGAGACAGGTAGACGGGGTCTAGAGACAGGTAGACGGGGTCCAGAGACAGGTAGAGACGGGGGTCTGAGACAGGCAGACAGGTAGAGACAGGGACGGGGTCTAGAGACAGGTAGACGGGGTCTAGAGACAGGTAGACGGGGTCCAACAGACAGGTAGACGGGGTCCAGGAGACAGGTAGACGGGTTCCAGGAGACAGGTAGACCGGGTCCAAGAGACAGGTAGACGGGGTCCTAGAGACAGGTAGACGGGGTCTAGAGACAGGTACGGGGTCCAGACAGGTAGACGGGTCCAAGAGACAGGCAGACGTCTAGAGACAGGCAGACGGGCCCAGAGACAGGTAGACGGGGTCCCTACAGGTAGACGGGTCTAGAGACAGGTAGACGGGCCCAGAGACAGACGGGGTCCCAGAGACAGGTAGACGTCCTAGAGACAGGTAGACGGGTCCAGAGACAGGTAGACGGGGTCCAGAGACAGGTAGACGGGGTCCAGAGACAGGTAGACGGGCCCAGAGACAGGTAGACGGGCTCAGAGACAGGCAGACGGGGTCCAAGAGACAGGTAGACGGGGTCCTAGAGACAGGTAGACGGGGCCCAGAGACAGGTAGACGGGGTCTGTGAGACAGGTAGACTGGGTCCTAGAGACAGGTAGACGGGGTCCAAGAGACAGGTAGACGGGGTCCAGAGAGAGGGAGTCGCGGTCCAGGAGACAGGAAGACGGGGTCCTTCAGACAGGTAGACGGGGTCTAAGAGACAGGTGACGGGTCTAGAGACAGGTAGACGGGGTCTAGAGACAGGTAGACGGGGTCTTAGAGACAGGTAGACGGGGTCCAGAGAGACAGGTAGACGGGGTCTAGAGACAGGTAGACGGGCCCTAGAGACAGGCAGACGGGGTCTCAGAGACAGGTAGACGGGTCTAGAGACAGGGTAGACGGGTTCCAGAGACAGGCAGACGGGTCCAAGAGACAGGTAGACGGGGTCCCAGAGACAGGCAGACGGGACCCAGAGACAGGTAGACGGGGTCCAGAGACAGGTAGACGGGTCTAGAGACAGACGGGCCCAGACAGTAGACGGTGTCCTAGAGACAGGTAGACGGGGTCTAGAGACAGGTAGACGGGGTCCTAGAGACAGGTAGACGGGGTCTAGACAGACGGGCCCAGAGACAAGTAGACGGGGTCCTAGAGACAGGTAGACGGGGTCCCAGAGACAGGTAGACGGGGTCTAGAGATGCAGGTGACAGGGTCCAAGAGACAGGTAGGCGGAATCATAGAGACAGGTAGACGGGGTCCTAGAGACAGGTAGACGGGGTCTAGAGACAGGTAGACGGGGTCAGAGACAGGTAGACGGGCCCAGAGACAGGCGGGCCAGAGACAGGTAGACGGGTCCCAGAGACAGGTAGACGGGTCATAGAGACAGGTAGACGGGCTCAGAGACAGGTAGACGGGGTCCAAGAGACAGGTAGACGTCCAGGAGACAGGTAGACGGGGTTGAGACAGGTAGACGGGGTTCAGAGACAGGTAGACGGGGTCCTTGAGACAGGTAGACGGGACCTAGAGACAGGTAGACGGGCTAGAGACAGGTAGACGGGTCCAGAGACAGGTAGACGGGCCCAGAGACAGGCAGACGGGGTCCAAGAGATAGTAGACGGGGTCCAGAGACAGGTAGACGGGGTCCAGGAGACAGGTAGACGGGGTCCAGAGACAGGCAGACGGGGTCCAGAGACAGATAGACGGGGTCCCAGAGACAGGCAGATGGGCTCCTAGACACAGGTGGACGCGTCCCAGAGACAGGCAGACGGGGTCTAGAGACAGGTAGACTGGGTCTAGAGACAGGTAGACGGGGTCCTAGAGACAGGTAGACGGGGTCTAGAGACAGGTAGATGGGGTCCTAGAGACAGGTAGACGGGGTCCAGAGACAGGTAGACGGGGTCCAAGAGACAGGTAGATGGGGTCCAGGAGACAGGTAGACGGGGTCTAGAGACAGGTAGACGGGGTCTAGAGACAGGTAGACGGGGTCCTAGAGACAGGTAGACGGGTCCCAGAGAGACAGGTAGACGGGTCCAGAGACAGGTAGACGGGGTCTAGAGACAGGTAGACGGGTCTAGAGACAGGTAGACGGGGTTCAAGAGATAGGTAGACGGGTCCAGAGACAGGTAGACGGGGTCCAGAGACAGGTAGACGGGTCCAGAGACAGTAGACGGGGTCTCAGAGACAGGAAGACGGGGGCCTACAGACAGGTAGACGGGGTCCTCAGATTGCAGACGGGTCTAGAGACAGGTAGACGGGTCCAGAGACAGGTAGACGGGGTCCAGAGACAGGACGGGGTCCAGAGACAGGCAGGAGATGGGGTCCTAGAGACAGGCAGACGGGGTCCAGAGACAGGCAGACGGGGTCCAAGAGACAGGTAGACGGGGTCCAGCAGACAGGTAGACGGGGTCTAGAGACAGGTAGACGGGGTCCAAGAGACAGGCAGACGGGTCTAGAGACAGGAAGACGGGGTCCAAGAGACAGGAAGACGGGGTGCAAGAGACAGGTAGACGGGGACCCAGAGACAGGTAGACGGGGTCCAAGAGACAGGTAGACGGGGTCCTAGAGACAGGTAGATGGGGTCTAGACAGGTAGACGGGGTCCTAGAGACAGGTAGACGGGGTCTAGAGACAGGACGGGGTCCCCAGAGACAGGTAGACGGGGCTCAAGAGACAGGTAGACGGGTCCTAGAGACAGGTAGACTGGTCCTAGAGATGGTAGACGGTGGTCTAGAGACAGGTAGACGGGTCCCAGAGACAGGTAGACGGGGTCCAAGAGACAGGTGACAGAGTACAGGTAGACGGGCTAGAGACAGGTAGACGGGTCCTAGAGACAGGTAGATGGGCTCCAGGAGACAGGCAGACGGGGTCCCAGAGAGGTAGACGGGTCTAGAGACAGTAGACGTAGAAGTAGAAACCGCTAAAGAGCACTCACGGCTGATGGGAGAAAGTTCCAAATATACACCAGGCATTCAGAGGTTTCCAAGGCCATTCCACTTGAGGACAGATCACTGGTTCAAGCAAGAGATTATTAATCTTGTCCTCATAGTTAAAATCTTTGATTAAAGAAGTTGATAAAGTCACACTGAGGTCTATAGGAATACTGCCCACAAAGCTGTGACCTGTCAGCTACAGAGCCAAAGAGAAACCTGGGTTGTTCTCTTCATCCTGATGAGTCATCGGCTGCTCTGGCATTACGGAGGGCCTTCTGATAAGTGTTAAGTCTATCTCGCCAAACTAAGCGGGATTCTTCCAGATTAGTTGAACGCTTTAAGTACAAGCCAAGCTGTGACGCTTGTTTAGCTTGAGGTCCGAGGTTATACCAGGAGCAAACCTCCTTCTCACCCTCTTCTTCTTCAGAGGGGCTATCGAGTCCAGTGTCATTCTCAGAGAGCCTATGGCACTGTCAACAAGATGATCAATCTGGAGTAAAGTTAGACCAGGAGTCCTCTGTTATATGGAGACCTGGACTAAAGTTAGACCAGGAGTCCTCTGTTATATTGAGATCTGGACTAAAGTTAGACCAGGAGTCCTCTGTT
The DNA here is from genome assembly GCF_029220125.1 of Pseudoliparis swirei. NCBI lineage: Eukaryota > Metazoa > Chordata > Actinopteri > Perciformes > Liparidae > Pseudoliparis > Pseudoliparis swirei. Next base: position 176,248 of record NC_079401.1, read on the forward strand.
ATATGGAGACCTGACCAAAGTTAGACCAGGAGTCCTCTGTTATATTGAGACCTGACCAAAGTTAGACCAGGAGTCCCTCTGTTATATGGAGACCTGACCAAAGTTAGACCAGCAGTCCTCTGTTATATTGAGACCTGACCAAAGTTAGACCAGGAGTCCTCTGTTACATTGAGACCTGACCAAAGGTAAGACCAGGAGTCCTCTGTTATATTGAGACTGGACTAAAGTTAGACCAGAGTCCTCTGTTATATTGAGAACTGACTAAAGTTAGACCAGGAGTCCTCTGTTATATTGGAGACCTGACTAAAGTTAGACCAGGAGTCCTGTTATATTGAGAACTGGACTAAAGTTAGACCAGGAGTCCTCTGTTATATTGAGACCTGACCAAAGTTAGACCAGAGTCCTCTGTTATATTGAGATCTAGACTAAAGTTAGACCAGGAGTCCTCTGTTATATTGAGACCTGGACCAAAGTTGTTAGACCAGGAGTCCTCTGTTATATTGAGACTGGACAAAGTTAGACCAGGAGTCCTCTGTTATATTGAGAACTGGACCAAAGTTAGACCAGGAGTCCTCTGTTATATTGAGACCTGGACCAAAGTTAGACCAGGAGTCCTCTGTTATATTGAGACCTAGACCAGAGTTAGACCAGGAGTCCTCTTGTTATATTGAGACCTGACCAAAGTTAGACCAGGAGTCCTCTGTTATATTGAGACCTGACCAAAGCTAGACCAGGAGTCCTCTGTTATATTGAGACCTAGACCAAAGTTAGACCAGGAGTCCTCTGTTATATTGAGACCTGACTTGTAAAGACCAGGAGTCCTCTGGTTATATTGAGATCTGGACCAAAGTTAGACCAGGAGTCCTCTGTTATATTGAGACCTGGACCAAAGCAGACCAGGAGTCCTCTGTTATATTGAGAACTGGACCAAAGTTAGACCAGGAGTCTCACATATTGAGAACTGGACCAAAGTTAGACCAGGACCTCTGTTATATGGAGACCTGACCAAAGTTAGACCAGGAGTCTCTGTTATATTGAGACCTGACTAAAGTTAGACCAGGAGTCCTCTGTTATATTGAGACCTGACCAAAGTTAGACCAGGAGTCCTCTGTTATATTGAGACCTAGACAGAGTTAGACCAGGAGTCTCTGTTATATTGAGATCTGACTAAAGTTAGACCAGGAGTCCTCTGTTATATTGAGACCTGACTAAAGTTAGACCAGCAGTCCTCTGTTATATTGAGACATGGACTAAGTTAGACCAGGAGTCCCTCTGTTATATTGAGACCTGGACTAAAGTTAGACCAGGAGTCCTCTGTTATATTGAGACCCAGACTAAAGTTAGACCAGGAGTCCTCTGTTATATTGAGACCTGGACCAGTTAGACCAGGAGTCCTCTGTTATATTGAGATCTGACCAAAGTTAGACCAGAGTCCTCTGTTATATTGGAGACCTGACCAAAGCACCAGTAGTCCTCTGTTACTGGAGACCTGACTAAAGTTAGACCAGCAGTCCTCTGTTATATTGAGACCTGGACTAAAGTTAACCAGCAGTCCTGTTATATGGAGACCTGACCAAAGACCAGGAGTCCAACATATGAGACCTGACTAAAAGTTAGACCAGAGTCCTTCTGTTATATTGGAGACCTGACTAAAGCAGACCAGGAGTCCTCTGTTATATTGAGACCTGGACTAAAGTTAGACCAGGAGTCCTCTGTTATATTGAGAACTGGTATTGAATCAAATGCAGAAGGAATCGCTTCTTTAAATTTAGCTACAATTCAATTCAATTCAGTTTATTTGTATAGCCCAATTTCACAAATTACAAATTTGTCTTGGAGTAAAGCATACTGTACATAGACATCCCTGCCCCAAAACCTCACATCGGACCAGGATGGACAGATGCAATAGATGTAATGTGTACAGAAGGACAGATTTAGAGTTTAAATACATTCAATGAATGTGACAGAGTGTATGAATAGTTCATAGTAGGCATATTCCACGATGGAGACCTCCACCATCCATCAGGCAGATGTATGGCGGAGAGGAGGGCGGAGTCTCAACAGTGGGCGGAGTCTCAACAGGACAGTGGCGTAGTCAGGAGCAGGAATTTACTACCCAGACGCCCATCCATCAGGCAGATAGATCTATGTCGTCTACAGGTTCCGGCGACCCCATGAGACGGAAGTCAAAAGCGACCGGGAGAAAGTTGTGCAGAGTAGTAATGCGGTGATTGAGAGATGAAAATTCATCCTTAAGAGAGAAAAAGCGAGATAGGTACTCAGTGCATCCCAACGCTCCCCGCAGCTATAAGCCTATAGCAGCATAATCAGGGCTGGACCAGGTGAACCTGATTCAGCCCAACTATAAGTTTGTCAAAGAGGAAGGTCTAAGTCTACTCAAACGAGGTGACTGTGTCTGCCCCGGACTGAAATTGGAAGTTGGTTCCAGCAAAAGAGAGCTTGATAACCAAAGGCCTGGCCCCATTCTACTTTTTAAGACTCTAGGAACTACAAGTAGTCCTGACGAGGAGCGAGCTCTAGTGGGGCAATATGGTACTACAAGCTCCTTAAGATATGATGGAGCATCACCAATCACATGGTACGTTAAGAGAAGAATTTTAAAAGTGATTCTGATTTTACTGGGAGCCAGCAGAGCAGCTAGTGCAGGAGTGATGATCTTTTCTTAGTTTTAGTGAGAACACGAGCTGCAGCATTCTGGATCAACTGGAGGGACCTAAGAGATTTATTAGAGCAGCCTGATAATAAGGAGTTGCAGTCAGCACTGTCAGTTGTGTATCATCTCCTCTGTGGTGGAGTTGACTCTGTGTCATCTTCTCTGTGGAGTTGACTCTGTGTCATCTCCTCTGTGGTGGAGTTGACTCTATATCATCTCCTCTGGTGGAGTTGACTCTGTATCATCTCCTCTGTGGTGGAGTTGACTCTATATCATCTCCTCTGGTGGAGTTGACTCTATATCCAATCCAATCCAATCCAATTTATTTATATAGCACATATTAAAAACAGAGGGTTTAATGAAGTGCTTCACAGTAAAGCAGCATATAGTATAAAATAAAATATAATATTACAGTAGTAGATAAAAGGCATACAAACAAAATAGAGAGAAATCAATACAAAACATAGCTCAAACTGACTCAAAAGCTAGGTGAGGTCTGAAGGGACTTTGAAGTTTGAGGTGGATGCTAATTTGACTTGGGGGGCAGGTTGTTCCAGAGCCTGGGGCCAATGAGAAGGTCTGTCTCTAGTACCTTTCTGTTTAGGACTACTAGGAGGAGTCATCAGTCGATCTCAGACCCTTGAGGTACACCTGTATGGAGGTCAGAGATAATTGAGGCCAGTCATTGCCGCTTTAAACAAAACAACAAAATCTTTAAAATGAACTCTAAAGGGACAGGAAGTCAATGGAGGGAAGACAGGACTGGGGTGATGTGATCGCATTTCATGGGTTCCTGTAAGCAACCGAATATAGCTGCCACACCCATATGGCCACGAAGTCTTGTTTAAGCCGGCATAAAGTGTAACAAGGCAATTCAATCACAGAAACAAATGCATGAATTACACGCTAAATCTCAGAAGCGGATAAACCGGTTTAATTTGGACAGCAGCCTCAGGTGATAAAAACTGGACTTCTAACCAGCTAAGAGAGCTTATCTGTTTATCTAATTCTAAAGCACCGTCGATTTTAACTTCAGATTAGAGACCATGGTTTTACACTGTTGCAGGAACCCAGTCGGAGGACATCGCCATTTGGTCCAAACACACCACCTCCGCTTTTTACTCTGGCATTTAGCAGTTAAAGCCACACATCCAGGCCTTTATGTCATTGAGACAACAACCAGGGGCGCCAGAGAGCAGGTGTGCTTAGGGGGGCGAGCATTGGGAGTCGTCTGCATAAAGGTGTAGGGAGACGCTTAAAATGAGCCCAAGGGGAGAAGGTATAAGGAAAATAAATGGGCCCTAAATGAAACCTTGGGGAACCCAGGATAGGGGGCAGAAGACGATGCTAAGTCACCAAGCTTCAATAGAGAAGATCACAAGAATTCAACCAATCATATAAACAATAGGATATGATGAATAATAATCAATAAAAAGCAGCTGTGAGGTCTAAGAGTATTAAGATAGCAGAGTCACCAGAGTTCGTAGTGACCAGGAGGTCATTGAATACTCTTAGCAAGCAGACTCAGTACTGTGAAGCGCTTTAAAACCGGATTGAAACATATCGAAAATATTGTGTGCATGTATGAAAGACTGGTGGAGTTGACTCTGTATCATCTCCTCTGGTGGAGTTGACTCTATATCATCTCCTCTGGTGGAGTTGACTCTGTATCATCTCCTCTGGTGGAGTTGACTCTATATCATCTCCTCTGGTGGAGTTGACTCTGTATCATCTCCTCTGGTGGAGTTGACTATATCATCTCCTCTGGTGGAGTTGACTCTGTGTCATCTCCTCTGGTGGAGTTGACTATATCATCTCCTCTGGTGGAGTTGACTCTGTATCATCTCCTCTGTGGTGGAGTTGACTCTATATCATCTCCTCTGGTGGAGTTGACTCTGTGTCATCTCCTCTGGTGGAGTTGACTATATCATCTCCTCTGGTGGAGTTGACTCTGTATCATCTCCTGCGGAGTTGACTTATATCATCTCCTCTGGTGGAGTTGGACTTCTGTATCATCTCCTGGTGGAGTTGACTTGTATCATCTCCTCCAGGAGTTGACTCTATATCAGCGCCTCTGGTGGAGTTGACTGTGTCATCTCCTCCAGGAGTTGACTATATCATCTCCTCTGGTGGAGTTGACTCTGTATCATCTCCTCTGGTGGAGTTGACTCTGTATCATCTCCTCTGTGGTGGAGTTGACTCTATATCATCTCCTCTGTGGTTGACTCTATGTCATCTCCTCTGGTGGAGTTGACTGCATCATCTCCTCCGGTGGAGTTGATATCACCTCCTCTGGTGAAAGTTGACTTCTGTGTCATCTCCTTCAGGAGTTGACTGCATCATCTCCTCTGTGGTGGAGTTGACTCTATATCATCTCCTCTGTGGTTGACTCTATATCATCTCCTCTGGTGGAGTTGACTCTGTATCATCTCCTCTGGTGAGTTGACTTATATCATCTCCTGGTGGAGTTGACTTGCATCATCTCTGGTGGAGTTGACTCTATATCATCTCCTCTGGTGGAGTTGACTTGTATCATCTCCCCTGTGGAGTTGACTTTATCATCTCCTCTGGTGGAGTTGACTCTGTATCATCTCCTCCAGGAGTTGACTTATATCATCTCCTCTGTGGAGTTGACTCTGTATCATCTCCTCTGTAGGAGTTGGACTCATCATCTCTCCAGGAGTTGACTCTGTATCATCTCCTCTGGTGGAGTTGACTCTATATCATCTCCTCTGTGGAGTTGGACTCTGTACTCCTGGTGGAGTTGACCTATATCATCTCCTCCTGTGAGTTGACTGCATCACTTCCTCTGGTGGAGTTGACTGTATCATCTCCCTCTGTGGTGAGCTGACCTATATCATCTCCTCTGGTGAGCTGGACCTGTGTCATCTCCTCCTGTGAGTTGACTATATCATCTCCTGTGAGTTGGACTCTGTATCATCTCCTCTGGTGGAGTTGACTCTGTATCATCTCCTCTGTGGTGGAGTTGACTCTATATCATCTCCTCTGTGGTTGACTCTATGTCATCTCCTCTGGTGGAGTTGACTCTGTATCATCTCCTCTGGTGGAGTTGACTCTATATCATCTCCTCTGGTGGAGTTGACTCTGTGTCATCTCCTCTGGTGGAGTTGACTCTGTATCATCTCCTCTGTGGTGGAGTTGACTCTATATCATCTCCTCTGTGGTTGACTCTATATCATGTCCTCTGGAGTTGGACTCTGTATCATCTCCTGGGTGGAGTTGAATTTTATATCATCTCCCTCTGGTGGAGCTGACTATATCATCTCTGGTGGCTGAATCTGTATCATCTCCTCCGGTGTGGAGTTGACTCTGCATCATCTCCTCCTGTGGCGTGAGTTGACTCTTATATCATCCTCTGGTGGAGTTGACTTCTAGTCATCTCCTCCTGGTGAGTTGACTATATCATCTCCTCTGGTGGAGTTGACTCTGTATCATCTCCTCTGGTGGAGTTGACTCTGTATCATCTCCTCTGTGGTGGAGTTTGACTTTGCATCATCTCCTGGTGAGCTGACTTATCATCTCCTCTGTGGTGAGTTGACTCATATCATTTCTCCCTGGTGGAGTTGGACCCATCATCTCTGTGGTGAGTTGACTCATATCATCTCCTCTGGTGGAGTTGACCTCCTATATCATCTCCTCTGGTGGAGTTGACTCTGTATCATCTCCTCTGGTGGAGTTGACTCTATATCATCTCCTCTGGTGGAGTTGACTCTGTATCATCTCCTCTGGTGGAGTTGACTCTATATCATCTCCTCTGGTGGAGTTGACTATATCATCTCCTCTGGTGGAGTTGACTCTATATCATCTCCTCTGGTGGAGTTGACTCTGTATCATCTCCTCTGGTGGAGTTGACTCTATATCATCTCCTCTGGTGGAGTTGACTCTGTATCATCTCCTCTGGTGGAGTTGACTCTGTATCATCTCCTCTGTGGTGGAGTTGACTCTATATCATCTCCTCTGTGGTTGACTCTGTGTCATCTCCTCTGTGGTGGAGTTGACTCTGTATCATCTCCTCTGTGGTTGACTCTATATCATCTCCTCTGTGGTGGAGTTGACTCTGTATCATCTCCTCTGTGGTTGACTCTGTGTCATCTCCTCTGTGGTGGAGTTGACTCTGTATCATCTCCTCTGTGGTTGACTCTGTATCATCTCCATTGTCGTGACTCATAGGGTGATTGTCCTCTGCAGCCCAGCATCGAGGCCTCGGGGCCGGCTCACGTGTTCGGGGTTGAGCTGCACCACCTGGTGGAGAAAGAAGAGTCCACGTCCATGATCCCTCTCCTGATCCAGAAGTCTGTGGCAGAGATCGAGCGGCGAGGCCTGAAGGTGTGTTACCACCATTTAAACTACCTGGAGGAACCAACCATCCTCCAGGTCTACCAGCAGCTTGTTGAGTGGAGTAAGTAAAGATCACTCTCTTAAAGGAGTAAGTAAAGATCTCTTAAAGGAGTAAGTAAAGATCTCTTAGAGGAGTAAGTAAAGATCTCTTAAAGGAGTAAGTAAAGATCTCTTAAAGGAGTAAGTAAAGATCTCTTAAAGGAGTAAGTAAAGATCTCTTAGAGGAGTAAGTAAAGATCTCTTAAAGGAGTAAGTAAAGATCTCTTAGAGGAGTAAGTAAAGATCTCTTAGAGGAGTCAGTAAAGATCTCTTTAAAGGAGTCAAGAAGATTTGTTCAGAAGTTAGCTTAGAATATGCTTGACTAATTATTATATTTTCCCCCGCCTTAGGATTAATCGACCCCATTCAATGTTTAATGTCGGTGTTCTTTCGGTAGTCAACAAACAAACATAAAGTGCCTTTAATTTAAACTTGGAAAACAATAATATTCTAATAATTTTCTGGAGGTTTTAATTGCTGGCCAAATTGAACCTTCCAAAGGGTAAAATATGTTAGTAAATATAAAGGTAACAGTAGGGTGAAATATTGAATCGGGCCAAATGACCAAAGGGGGAGGGTGGTTATTGATTCGGTCAAACACCTAAGGCAACACAAGGGTTAAAGGAGTAAGTAAAGATCTCTTAGAGGAGTAAGTAAAGATCTTCATGGCCATCAGAGTTCATTCATTGAAGCCTTTCAATTAATAACACGGTTACACAGCCGAGAGGTTTAGGTTACTGGTACTGGTTCTGACTGGTTTATACTGGTTCTGACTTGTTCATACTGGTTCTGACAGGTTCATACTGGCTCTGACGGGTTCATACTGTTTCTGACTGGTTCTGACTGGTTCATACTGTTTCTGACTGGTTCATACTGGTTCTGACTGGTTCTGATGGGTTCATACTGGTTCTGATGGGTTCATACTGTTTCTGACTGGTTCTGACTGGTTCATACCGGTTTCTGACGGGTTCATACTGTTTCTGACTGGTTCATACTGGTTCTGACGGGTTCATACTGGTTCTGACTGGTTCATACTGGTTCTGACGGGTTCATACTGGTTCTGATGGGTTCAAACTGTTTCTGACTGGTTCTGACTGGTTCATACTGTTTCTGACGGGTTCATACTGTTTCTGACTGGTTCATACTGGTTATGACTGGTTCATACTGGTTATGACAGGTTCATACTGGCTCTGACGGGTTCATACTGGCTCTGACGGTTTCATACTGTTTCTGACTGGTTCTGACGGGTTCATACTGATTCTGACGGTTCTCTGAGGAGAAGTCAGGTGTTTTCTTTGGGCTTCACTAGTCAGAAAAGGGAGGCAACACAGAGGGCGTTACCATCTGTCCACAGAGGCAGCCTGACCTTTGACCTCATCAGGAAAAACTCCCTCAAAATAGGCTTGTGGTTTGCCACTAGGGGGACTGCACTTAAAAACGTCTTGTGATATATTTAAAAAATATTTATTTGTAATATTTAGAGGAGGAAGAAACTACATTTATGAAAACACCTCCTGTCTGTGTCTGTCTCTCTCTCTCTGACTGCATGTCTGTCCCTCTGACTGCCTGTCTGTCCTCCTGCCTGTCCCTCTGACTGCCTGTCTGTCTCTCAGGTGGTGGGTCTGTACAGACTGTGTGGCTCTGCCTCCGTGAAGAAGGAGCTCAGGGATTGGTTTGAGAGGAGCAGCTCAGCGGTGTGTCTGAGCGACGACCTCTACCCCGACATCAACGTCATCACAGGTCAGTCCACCGGCCGGGCCTAAGGGCCCAGGTGAAGGGCCCAGGTGAAGGGCCCAGGTGAAGGGCCCAGGTGAAGGGCCCAGGGGAAGGGCCATGGGGAAGGGCCCAGGTGTGACCCTAACCCACTGGACCTCAGAAGCCTCCTCAGATAGACGGGAGAGACCTTATGGTGAGGGACATGATGGCTTGGACTCAGGGCTGGTCCTGGTTGACCTGCAGAGACTCTGATGGACCTGCAGGACCCTGAAAGCATCCGACACGCATCACAACCACCAACCATGTGCTGAGGCTCGTCTACATTGACACTTCTTCATCCACCTTGTTTCCACTGTGGAGGACCACATGAGGACCCAGAAGCTTCTGCTGCAGTCACAGCATCTGTTCACAGAGCTGAGGGGAACCAGAAGATCCGGATGCTTCTCCTCCATCGATAGAGATTCAATTCAATTCAGTTTATTTGTATAGCCCAATTTCACAAATTACAAATTTGTCCTGAGTTTACAATTCAGAATATAGATTATCCTGCCCAAAAACCTCAAGATCGACCAGGAAAATCCCCAAATAACCTTCAGGGGAAAAGGAAGAAACCTGGAGAGAGCAACAGAGAGGATCCCTCTCCGTGATGGACACAGATGTAATAGATGTCAAAGACTAGAAGGACAATTTAGAAAGAAATATTATTCAATGAATATGACAGTGTATGAATAGTTCATAGTAAGTGGTCTCCATTTATGGAGACCTCTTACCATTCATCAGGCAGATGGCGGTGGGGAGGAGGAGTGGGCGGAGTCTCAACAGTGGGCGAGTCTCAACAGGACAGTGGCGAGTTGTATAAGGAATTCCACGACTCAGACCTCGATGATCCATCAGCAGATAGATTTATGCTGCCTCATAGGGTCCGATGACCCCATGAGACGTGAATAAAAGGACCCGCAGCAGAGTTAGTAACGTGATTGAGAGATGAAAATTCATCCTAAGGAGAGAAAAGAGGAGATAGGCACTCATGCATCCTAAACGTCCTCCGGCAGCTATAAAGCCTATAGTAGAGTCTGGACCAGGTGAACCTGATTCAGCCCCAACTATAAGCCTGTCAAAGAGGAAGGTCTTCATCACTCTAAAGGAGGTGACTGTGCCTGCCTCCGGACTGAAGGTGAAGCTGGTTCCAGAAGAGAGCTTGATAACCAAAGGCCTGGCCCCATTCTACTTTAAGACTCTAGGAACTACAAGTAGTCCTCCAAGATTTAGTGAGCGAGCCTCAGGGCAACATGGTACCACAAGCTCCTTAAGATATGTTGGCATCACCAACTGCTTTGTACGTTAAGAGAAGAATCAGTGATTTTGATTTTATCAGAGCCAGTGCAGAGCAGCTAGTGCAGGAGTGATGATCTCTTTTCTTAAGTTTTAGTGAGAACACGAGCTGCAGCATTCTGATCAACTGAGGACCTAAGATTTATTAGAGCAGCCTGATAATAAGGAGTTGCAGCAATCCAAAATCAAGCAATTCAACGCCAGAACCAATTTTCTGCATCTTTGAGACAAGATGTGCCTGATTTTTGAAATAATACGAGATGAAAGAATGCAGTCCTTGGACGCTTTATCGGGAGTTAAAGGAAGTCCCGATCAAAGCACCAAGATTCTTTACAGTGGTGTTGGATGCCAGGGCAATGCCGCTTCACAGAAAACCACATCAACAGATAATTGATCTCTCTGAGGTGCTCAGGGTCGATTAAAATTATTTCGTTTGTCTGAGTTTAACATCAAGTAGTTGCAGGTCATCCACAGCCATGTCTTTAAGATATTGAATTTTTACCGAGTTACGTTTCGGTTTTATCGATAAATATAGTTGAGTATCATCTACAATAATGAAAGTTTACAGTGTTTCCTGACAATATTGCCCAAAGGAAGCATGTATAAAGTAACAAAATTAACCAAGACAGAACCTTGTGGAACTCCTCCGTGATTAACGTTGGTGGTTATTTATAATAATAAGCTATAAATACAAACCAGATTCGATCCGATAAACAGGATTTAAACCACCAGTGCCGTGCCTGAAATGCCAATCGACTGCTCCAGTCTCTGTAACAGGATGTCATGGTCACGGTGTCGAATGCAGCACTCAAGGTCTAACAAGACTAGACAGAGAGGAGTCTCATCAGACTAAGGTTCAACAAGACCAGCACAGAGAGGAACCTTTATCTGCCATTAAGAGGTCATTTGTACTTTTACCAGTGCTGTCTCGGTGCTGTGGTGTTTTCTAAATCCTGGATTGGTACCTCAAATAAATTGACAGGATGTAGAAAGCGGGGGAACCAGGGGAGGGGCCCGGTTCCCTAACCCCGGACTTGCCTTTGCGGAGGCCAGGGGGCTAGGCACGGGGCCCGGGGCCCAGGGCCCAGCCCCGGCCCGAGCAGGGGAGCTCCCCCCCCTCGGGGGTTTTTAAAATGACATTTTCTTTGGGTTTCCTTGGGTGCTTTATCCCTTGTTCGTGGGGGGTCCTTGTTTTTGGTTTTCTTTTTTTTGGCCCTTTTTCTTTGGGGCCCCGTGCTTTTCCCCCGGGGCATGAAACCTCCCCTTCCCGGAAAAATTCCCCCGGGGGAAAAAATAGGGACAAAAATCTTAATAAAAATTTTTGTTTTGGGGAGGGTAATTTCCCTTTTGGGTTGGGGGAAAGAGTTTGTGAAATTTGGGCCTCCCCGCCCTCCTTTGGGGGGGGGGAGTGGGGCTCCCCCGGGAGCTCAGGATGGTTTAGGGGGCGGGTTTACGACACCTCACCATAACCCTGGGTATCCCCCCGGGCCAACCCCAAAGGGTGAACAAACCCCAAAAAGGCCCAGGTAGCAAACCCGGAGGAAACTATAACCCCCGGGAAAAAGGTTGAAAAGGGGTAAAAGGTGCCCTCAGTTTTTATGAAAATTTAAGAAAAATCCCGGCCCCCAAAAAACTGTTTGAGGTTTGTCTAATTGAATTTTATCCATTGTTTAGGGGGACCCATGGGCAAAGGCTAAAGCCCAGTTTTTTGGGGAAAACCAAAAACGGGTTTTTGGGAAAGATTTTAAAGTTTTTTATAACCCAACAAAACAATTTGGCCCTTTTCATTTGGGAACAGACCCCCGGGAAAACTAAGGACCAGGAAATAAAAACCCTAAAAAAAAGAAACTAAGGAACGGGAACCCTCTGGGGAACAGATCGGAAAAAAGAAAAAAAACAGTTTGGGGAAAAATTAAAGGACAATATGAAAGTTTCGGGGGGAAATCCAGGGAACCCCCAGACCAAAACAGATAAGGGGGGCTAAAACGTTTAAAAACTGCTGGGGGAACAGACCCAGGCACCTAGGCAGAGGGGAAAAACCCCAGGGGGCCCCGGGAAAAAAGACTTGGGGAAACAGATTTAAACGTGGAAAATAAAACATTTAAAAAAAAAAAGGAAGGGACAGACCTGGCCTTTTAAAGGGATCGGGGGCCCGCCCAAAAGGGAACCGATTAGGAAAACCCAAAACCTCGAAACAAGTCAAAAGGTGGGCGTCGAGAAAAGGGTAACGCCAAAAGGGGAATTTTGGAAACTAAAAGCCGGGAACAAACTCGGGAAAGATCAAAAGGCGCCTCGGGGTGGCAACCCCGAAAACTCAAAAAATTTTTAAGGAAAAGTAAAAGATTTCGGAACGGGAAGGAAAGCTAGGCAATTGGACCAGTTTTAGGGGAACAGACTGGGGATTGGACCCTAGGGACCAAAAATTTATGAAGCCATAAAATCAAACAGCTGGGGAAAGTCAGGGAACAATTTCAAAAAACCGGAAAAAACTGGGGGAAAAACCCCAAACGATAGGAAACTAGAAACAGACTCTGGGGGGACCGGCAGCTCAAGGGGAACCACTAAAAGGGAAAGACTCTACCCTCAGGCCATTAAAAACTGGGCAGTTTCAAGGAAAGCCCCGGGCCAGACTCGGGAAAAGACCCCCCGGCCCTTTAAGGGTTTTTAAAAAATAAATTTATATTTTCTTTTTTGGGGCCCCAGTTGGTTTTTTCCCAAACAAAACCCTTGGGGTCCTTTTAATGGGCTTCATGTTTAAAACCAAAACTAAAACCCCGCCCGAAAAGGAAACCAAAAACCCCGGCCCCCGAAACCTGATGTCCGTTCTTAAAAGGGGTCAGGGCTTGGTGCTTTGGCCTGGTTTTTGCCGGCGGGCCTTTTTTGTCCTTGGTCTTTGTTTTGTGCCTTCGGTCTTTGTTTTTTCCCTTTGTGTTTCCTTCTTTGGGGTCCTGTTTTGGCCATTTTGGTTTTTGGGGATTTGGGGCTTATGTTGGAAAAAAAGGGGGGTTTTCGGGTTTTCACTTTGGGGGTTTCTGGCCTGGTTCGGCTTATTTTTGGGGTTTTAGGTTTTTGGCCCTTGTCCCGTTTTTGGGTTCCTTAAGTTTGGTCCCTTAGGGGCCCTTATTTTTTAAAATTTTTGGGGTTTTTTTCCCGGGTTTCTGTTTTGGGTCCTCGTTTTTTTTTTACCGGGTTTTCCGTGCTTTTTTATTTCCTTTTAGGAAAACAAAAAAAGGAATTTAAACGAAACCCAAAAGACATGGCCCGGAAAAGACCAAAACGATTCCTGGGCTCGGGGCCGCTTTGGCCCTTCAGCTTTGGCCTTGGGTCTAAGCCCCCCTTAAAAGGGTTTTCCCTTTGCCCAGAAAGCCAGGCGGGGCCCCCAGAGGGGCTCTGCCCCGGGGCCCTCATGGGTAAAATGGCCTTTGGCGGCCTTTGTGTTTTTGGCGTTTTTGGCTTTGGCGTTTTTGGCCTTTGGGGGCTGGCCGTTTTTGGCCTGGCTAGCGCCTTTTTTTAAAGCCGGTTTGGCGGTGGGTTTTTGGGCGGTCGGGGGCCCTTTTTTTTGGCCCTGGCCCAGTTTGGCGCTTTGGAGTTTTTTGGGCCTTTTCCTGCCTCGGCCTTTGCCCTTCCAGGATTTAGGCTCGTTTGGGCCCGCCCCAAAAATTTTTTGGGAAAAAATTTTTTTGGTTTCAGGGAAAATTTGGGGCCTTTTTTTTAGAAATTTTTGGAAAATTCCGGGTTTTTTGGGGCTTCATTTTTTGGGGGGTTTTAAAAGTCTGCCCCGGGGGCCCAGAACAGCTGGGCTCAGGCCTCGGCCTTTGGGGCTAAAAAGCTAGGCCTGGGGCTCAGGCCTAGGAACAGCCCAAAAAAGCCCAAAGGCCCAATAAGGGCCCAACCAAGGACAACCAAAAAGACCAAAAAGACCAGGAAAAACCAAGGAAAAATGGGAAAGCCCGGAGACCAGGACAGACCAGGAAAAATAAAAAACTCTAAATTTTAAACAATTTAAAGAAGAATAGATTTTGTAAATTTTCAACACCAGCTTCAGCTAGGAACAAAAAGAAAAGAAAAGACTAAAAGACATGAAAGACAAAAGACAGAAAAAAGGAAACATGAAGACTGGAGCCAGAAAGGGCCCGGAGCGGCCATGGGGGTAAGCTGGGGCAAGGCGGCCCCGGCCTGGCCAGGGGCAGTCCAGAGGCCAGCTGGCCAGGGCTGGAAGCTTTGGAAAAAGGGGCTAGGCAGAAGCTGGGCTGGCCATGGGCCATGGGCTAGCCAGACATGGGCCTTTGGGCCGGAGCCATGGGCAGGGCCCCTTTTCAGTGGCGGAAAAAAGCTAGGAACAGACTAGACACAAAAGGACATGGGACCGAAACAAAGACATGAAGACAAAAAAGAACAAAAACATGAGGCCTGGCCAGCGGGCGGCCGGGCTGTTTTTTTTCTTTTTGGCCGGGCCAAAAGCTTTAGAAAAAAACTTGTGTTTGGCAAGAGCTTGGCCAGTTTGGCCGGGGCCCGCTGGCACAAGCTGGCCATTTTGGCCTTGGTTTCCCTTTTTTTTTTGGGGCCCCATTTTTTTTTGGGGCCAGGGGTTTTTTGGTTTTTCTGGCCGGGGCCGTGCTTTTTTTTTTTGCCATTTTTTTGGGGCTTGGGGGCCGAACCGCTTTGGCCCAGCGGCCATTTTTTTGGCCGGGCGTTTCATGGGACCAGCCTTGGTTTTTTTTGGGCCTTTTTTTTGGTCCCAGTTTGGCCACAGGACTTTCCAGGGCCGTGCAAGCATGGCCGGGCGGGCCAGGGTTTGGCCGGCTGAAGAGCCAAGCGGCCGGCAAAGCAGGCGGGCTGGCAGAAAGCATGGGCCACAGGGTCTAGCCGGCTTATGTAGGCTAAGCGGCCGCTGGGCCAAAGCTTGGCCCCGGCCTGGCCAAAGCTGGCAGGGCCCGGGCCATGGGCTGGCCCGGGCTGGCTGGAGGCTAGCTGGCCGCCGCTGGCCGGGCCAAAGCTGGCCGGGCGGCCCCAAAGCGGGGCCCTTCCGGCTAGCCAAAAAAGAATAGCTGGCTGGCTTGCCCAGCTGGCCGTGGCCAAAAAATTTTTTTGGCCAAAGCCAAAAACTAAGAAAAAAAGGCCGGGCTGGCCAAAACGGCCGGCCAGCTGGAAAAAAGCAGACATGGCCAGGCCGGGCATGAGCCAGCCGGCATGGCCAAAGCCAAGACAAAGACATGGACACCGGACCAAGACAGGGCAAAAGACAGGCCCAGCCAAAAGCTGAGCCAGGCCCAAAGCTGGCAGGCCAAAAATCATGAAGCCGGCATGAAGACAAAAGACATGGCAGAAGACAAAAGCTTTGTGCAAAACAGGGCATGAAGACACAAACAAAAGAAACACTTTTGTCCAAAGGCTTTAACAAATAAACGGGGAAATGAAGCCAAAAAAAAACAAAACAAAATTTGCTGAAGAAAAATCTGCATAGACACTGCAAAGACCCACATGCCAAGGAAAAACAGAAGCTTTCAGGGGAAAAAAAATGAAAAAAACTGGAGGACACAAAGAACAGGAGACAGAGCAAGAGAATGACAGAAGACATGGAAAAAACTTTCCAAGACATAGACAAAAAGGAGAAAAGCATAAAAAGCATTTCCCCGGGAAATGAAGCCCCTCCAGACACACAAGAGGCGGAAGAAGACCAAAAAAGGACATGGCAAAGTTTCACAAGCAAACCACAGCAGAGCAGGCACCAGCATGAAGACAAAGCACAAGGACAGAAGCAAAAAGCATGAGAAAAAAAGAAACAAAGACAGAAAAAAAGGGCTTCATGCCGTGCACCCGGGCCCCCGGCTTAAGCCAGCAGCAAAAAAAACCCCCGGACATGAAGACAAAAGGACAAAAGACAAGGCATGAAGACAAGGCCAAAGACATGAAGACCCCAAAGACATGAAACAAAGGACAGGCCAAGCATTTTGGCCAAAGCATGAAGCCAAGACTTTAAACACAACATGAAGACACAAAACACAGGAAAAAGGGCACAAGACATGAGAATAAGACAGGAAACCAAATCTTAGTGAAAACAGACACAAGGGGCAAAGCAAAAAGGACAAAGGGACATGAAGAAACCGGAAAACAAAGGGCATGAAGGAACAAAGCCCAAGAAGCGGGAAGACACAACGGCCTCGGTTCACAAGACATGGGCACGGACATGAAACCAGCATGGAAAAAGGCCCAAAAGCTTGAAAAAAAGGGAACCCGGGGGCCCACAAGGGAAGAAAAAAGGCCGGACCCCGAAAAAGGCCAAGACATGGCACGGTTTTAAAAAAACTGGCCGGCACGAGCATGGCCAAAAACAGGGCCCAAAAACATGGCACGGCAAAAGCAAAAGGACAGCACAAGCTAAGCATGGACAAAGACAAAGACACGAAGACATGAAGACACAAGGACATGAAGACACAAAGACATGAAGACACAAGGACACAAATACATGAAGACACTAGGACACAAAGACATGAAGACATGAAGACACAAGGACCCAAAGACATGAAGACATTAAGACACAAAGACAAAGACATGAAGACACAAGGACACAAAGACATGAAGACACAAGGACCCAAAGACATGAAGACACAAGGACACAAAGACATGAAGACACAAAGACATGAAGACACAAGGACACAAAGACATGAAGACACAAGAACACAAAGACATGAAGACACAAGGACACAAAGACATGAAGACACACGGACACAAAGACATGAAGACACAGACACAAGGACACAAAGACATGAAGACACAATGACACAAAGACATGAAGAGACAAAGACACAAGGACACACAGACACGAAGACATGAAGACACAAGGACCCAAAGACATGAAGACATTAAGACACAGACACAAGGACCCAAAGACATGAAGACACAAGGACACGAAGACATGAAGACACAAGGACACTCATTTATTTGTGTCTTCATGTCTTTGTGTCCTTGTGTCTGTCCTTGTGTCTTTGTGTCCTTGTGTCTTCATGTCCTTATGTTTTCATGTCTTTGTGTCCTAAGGACATTCAATTCAATTCAATTCAGTTTATTTGTATAGCCCAATTTCACAAATTACAAATTTGTCTCGGAGTGCTTTACAATCTGTACACATAGACATCCCTGCCCCAAAACCTCACATCGGACCAGGAAAAACTCCCAAATAACCCTTCAGGGGGAAAAAATGGGAAGAAACCTGGAGGAGAGCAACAGAGGAGGATCCCTCTCCTAGGATGGACAGATGCAATAGATGTAATGTGTACAGAAGGACAGATTTAGAGTTAAAATACATTCAATGAATATGACAGAGTGTATGAATAGTTCATAGTAGGCATATTCCACGATGGAGACCTCCACGATCCATCAGGCAGATGGCGGTGGGGAGGAGGAGTGGTGAGTCTCAACAGGACAGTGGCGTAGTCATGAGCAGGAATTCCACGACCCAGGCGATCCATCAGGCAGATAGATCTATGCCGTCTCATAGGGTCCGATGACCCCATGAGACGAAAGTCAAAAGGACTTCCGGGGAGAAAGCAGAGTTAGTAACGTGTGATTGAGAGATGAAAATTCATCCTTAAGGAGAGAAAAAAGAGGAGATAGGTACTCAGTGCATCCTAAAACGTCCCCCGGCAGCTATAAGCCTATAGCAGCATATCAAGGGGCTGGACATGAAGACACAAGGACATAAAGACACAAGGACATGAAGACACAAGGACACGAAGACATGAAGACACAAAGACATGAATACATAAGGACATGAAGACACAAAGACATGAAGACACAAAGACATGAAGACACAAGGACATGAAGACACAAGGACATGAAGACACAAAGACACAAGGACATGAAGACACAAGGACATGAAGACATAAAGACATGAAGACACAAATACATTAAGACATGAAGACACGAAGACACAAAGACATGAAGACATAAAGACACAAGGACATGAAGACACACGGACACAAAGACATGAAGACACAAAGACACACGGACACAAAGACATGAAGACACAAGGACATGAAGACACAAATACATGAATACACAAAGACATGAAGGCACAAAGACATGAAGACGCAAAGACATGAAGACACAAGGACACAAAGACATGAAGACACAAGGACACCAAGACACAAAGACACAAGGACATGAAGACACAAGGACACGAAGACACAAAGACACAAGGACACAAAGACATGAAGACACAAGGACATGAAGACACAAATACATGAATACACAAAGACATGAAGGCACAAAGACATGAAGACACAAGGACATGAAGACACAAATACATGAAGACACAAGGACATGAAGACACAAGGACACGAAGACACAAGGACATGAAGACACAAAGACATGAAGACATGAAGACAAAAAGACACAAGGACATGAAGACACAAGGACACAAAGACATGAAGACACACGGACACAAAGACATGAAGACACAAGGACACAAAGACATGAAGAGACACGAAGACATAAAGACATGAAGACACAAAGACACAAGGACCCAAAGACATTAAGACACAAAGACAAGGACACAAAGACATGAAGACACAAGGACACAAAGACACAAGGACCCAAAGACATGAAGACACAAAGACATGAAGACACAAATACACAAGGACACAAAGACATGAAGACACAAAGACACAAGGACAGAGACATGAAGACACAAAGACATGAAGACACACGGACACAAAGACATGAAGACACAGACATGAAGACACAAATACACAAGGACACAAAGACATGAAGACACAAAGACATGAAGACACACAGACACAAAGACACGAAGACACACAGACACAAAGACACGAAGACACAAGGACCCAAAGACATGAAGACATTAAGACACAAGGACATGAAGACACAAAGACATGAAGACACAAGGACACAAAGACATGAAGACACAAAGACATGAAGACACAAGGACACAAAGACATGAAGACACAAGGACACTCATGTATTTGTGTCTTCATGTCCTTGTGTCTTCATGTCTTCAATGTCATCGTCTTTGTGTCTGTCTTCATGTCTTCAATGTCTTCATGTCTTTGTGTCTTCATGTCTTTGTGCCTTCATGTCATTGTGTCTTCATGTCTTCATATCACTGTCGCAGCCATCCTGTCTTCATGTCTTCATGTCTTGTGTCATGATGTCTTCGTGTATTGTCTTCATGTCGCAATGTCTGTGCGTTCATGTCTTTATTCATGTCTTTGTGTCTTCATGTCCTTGTGTCTTCATGTCTGTCTTCATGTCTTTGTGTCTTCATGTCTTTGTGTCGTCTTTCTGCCATGTCTTTGTGTATTCATGTATTTGTGTCTTTGTCCAGCATCTTCATGTCTTTGTGTGTTCTGTCTTGTAATCGGTGTCTTTGTGTCTTCATGTCTTTGTGTCCTTGTGTCTTGTGTCGCTGTCTTGTGTCTCATGTTGTGTCTTCATGTCACTTTGTGTCTTCATGTCTTTGTGTCTGTTGTGTCTTCATATCGGTCTTTGTGTCTTGTATGCGTGTCTTTGTGTCTTCGTGTCTTGTGTGTCTTTGTGTCTTCATGTCTTGTAGTCCTTGTGTCTTCATGTCTTTGTGTGTCCGTCTTCATGTCTTCGTGTCTATCCATGTCTTTGTGTCTTCATGTCTTTGTGCTCATGTCTTCATGTCTCATGTCTTTGTGTCTTCGCCAATATCTTCATGTCTTGTGTCTTTATGTCTTCCTGTATCTTTGCATGTCTTCATGTATTTGTGCTCTTCATGTCGTCTTCATGTCTCCTGTGTCTTCATGTCTTTATGTCTTCGTGTCTTCATGTCTTGTGTCTTCATGTCCTTGTCTTTTCATGTCTTCATGTGTCTTTTGTGTCTTTGTCTTCATGTATCCCTGTGTCTTCATGTCTTTGTGTCTTTATGTCTTTGTATCTTCATGTATTTGTGTCTTCATGTCCTTGTGTTCTTGTGTCTCTTCATGTCTTTGTGTCCTTGTGTCTTCGTGTCTTCATGTATTTGTGTCTTCATGTCTTTGTGTCTTCATGTCTTTATGTCTTTGTCTTCATGTCCTTGTGTCTTTATGTCTTTGTGTCTTCATGTCTTTGGGTCCTTGTGTCTTCATGTCTTTATGTCTTCATGTCTGTGTGTCTTCATGTCTATGTGTCTTCATGTCCTTGTGTCTTCATGTATGTGTCTTCATGTCTTTGGGTCCTTGTGTCTTCGTGTCTTTGTGTCTGTGTGTCTTCATGTCTTTGTGTCTGTGTGTCTTCATGTCTTTGTGTCTTCATGTCTTTGTGTCCTTGTGTCTTCATGTCTTTGTGTCCTTGTGTCTTCATGTCTTTGTGTCTTCATGTCCTTATGTCTTTGTGTCTTCATGTCTTTGTGTCCTTGTGTCTTCATGTCTTTATGTCTTCATGTCTGTGTCTTCATGTCTCTGTGTCTTCATGTCATCATGTCTTTGTGTCTTCATGTCTTTGTGTCTTCATGTCCTTGTGTCTTTATGTCTTCATGTCTTTGTGTCTTCATGTCCTTGTGTCTTTTTGTCTTTGTGTCTTCATGTCCTTGTGTCCTTGTGTCTTCATGTCCTTATGCCTTCATGTCTTTGTGTCTTCTTGTCTTCATGTCTTTGTGTTTTCATGTATTTGTGTCCTTGTGTCTTCATGTCTTCATGTCCTTGTGTCTTTGTGTCTTCATGTCCTTGTGTCTTAATGTCTATGTGTCTTCATGTCCTTGTGTCTTCATGTCTTTGTGTATTCATGTATTTGTGTCTTCATGTCCTTGTGTCTTCATGTCTTTGTGTCTTCATGTCTTTGTGTATTCATGTATTTGTGTCTTCATGTCCTTGTGTCCTTGTGTCTTTGTGTCTTCCTGTCTTTGTGTCTTCGTGTCTTCATGTCTTTGTGTTTTCATGTCCTTGTGTCTTTGTGTCTTCGTGTCCTTGTGTCTTCATGTCCTTGTGTCTTTGTGTCTTCATGTCTTTGTGTATTCATGTATTTGTGTCTTCATGTCTTTGTGTCTTCATGTATTTGTGTCTTTATGTCCTTGTGTCTTCATGTCTTTGTGCCTTCATGTATTTGTGTCTTCATGTCCTTGTGTCTTCATGTCTTTGTGTCCGTGTGTCTTTGTGTCTTCATGTCTTTATGTCTTCATGTCTTTGTGTCTTCATGTCTTTATGTCTTCATGTCTTTGTGTCTTCATGTCTTTATGTCTTCATGTCTTTGTGTCTTCATGTCTTTGTGTCTTCATGTCCTTGTGTCTTTATGTCTTCATGTCTTTGGGTCCTTGTGTCTTCGTGTATTTGTGTCCTTGTCTCTTCATGTCTTTGTGTCCTTGTGTCTTCATGTCTTTGTGTCCGTGTGTCTTCATGTCTTTGTGTCTTTATGTCTTTGTGTCTTCATGTCCTTGTGTCTTTATGTCTTCATGTCCTTGTGTCTTCATGTCTTTATGTCTTCGTGTCTTTGTGTCCTTGTGTCTTCATGCCTTTGTGTCTTTGTGTCCTTGTGTCTTTGTGTCCTTGTGTCTTCATGTCTTCATGTCCTTGTGTCTTTGTGTCTTTATGCCTTCGTGTCCTTGTGTCTTCATGTCTTTGTGTCTTCATGTATTTGTGTCTTCATGTCCTTGTGTCTTCATGTCTTTGTGTATTCATGTATTTGTGTCTTCATGTCCTTGTGTCTTTGTGTCTTCATGTCTTTGTGTCCTTGTGTCTTCATGTCTTTGTGTCCGTGTGTCTTCATGTCTTTGTGTCCTTGTGTCTTCATGTCTTTGTGTCCGTGTGTCTTTGTGTCTTTGTGTCCTTGTGTCTTCATGTCCTTGTGTCTTCATGTCCTTGTGTCTTTATGTCTTTGTGTCGTCATGTCTTTGTGTCTTCATGTCTTCATGTCTTTGTGTCTTCATGTCCTTGTGTCTTTATGTCTTCATGTCTTTGTGTCTTCATGTCTTTGGGTCCTTGTGTCTTTGTGTCTTTATGTCTTCGTGTCTGTGTGTCCTTGTCTCTTCATGTCTTTGTGTCCGTGTGTCTTCATGTCCTTGTGTCTTCATGTCTTTGTGTCTTCATGTCTTTGTGTCTTCATGTCTTCATGTCTTTGTGTCTTCATGTCTTTGTGTCTTCATGTCTTCGTGTCTTTGTGTCTTCATGTCCTTGTGTCTTTATGTCTTCATGTCTTTATGTCTTCATGTCCTTGTGTCTTCATGTCTTTATGTCTTCATGTCTTTGTGTCTTCATGTCCTTGTGTCTTTATGTCTTCATGTCCTTGTGTCTTCATGTCTTTGTGTCTTCATGTCCTTGTGTCTTCATGTCTTTATGTCTTCATGTCCTTGTGTCTTTATGTCTTCATGTCTTTGTGTCTTCATGTCCTTGTGTCTTCATGTCTTTGTGTCTTCATGTCTTCATGTCCTTGTCTTCATGTCTCTTGTGTCTTCTGTCCTTGTGTGTCTTGTGTCTTCATGTCCTTGTGTCTTTATGTCTTCATGTCCTTGTGTCTTCATGTCTTTGTGTCTTCATGTCCTTGTGTCTTCATGTCTTTATGTCTTCATGTCCTTGTGTCTTTATGTCTTCATGTCTTTGTGTCTTCATGTCCTTGTGTCTTCATGTCGTCATGTCCTTGTGTCTTTGTGTCGTCATGTCTTCATGTCTTTGTGTCTTCATGTCCTTGTGTCTTCATGTCTTCATGTCTTTGTGTCTTCATGTCCTTATGTCTTTATGTCTTCATGTCCTTATGTCTTCATGTCTTCATGTCTTCATGTCATCGTGTCTTCATGTCTCTGTGTCTTCATGTCTTCATGTCATCATGTCTTTATGTCTTCATGTCCTTGTGTCTTTATGTCTTCATGTCTTTGTGTCTTCATGTCCTTGTGTCTTCATGTCTTTGTGTCATCATGTCCTTGTGTCTTTGTGTCGTCATGTCTTCATGTCTTTGTGTCTTCATGTCCTTGTGTCTTTGTGTCTTCATGTCCTTGTGTCTTTGTGTCTTCATGTCCTTGTGTCTTTATGTCTTTGTGTCTTTGTGTCTCACCGTCAGTGAAATAGTTTCTTCAACATGTAGAGATTTAATCTTTTGTGTCTTAAAAACTTGACAGAAGCTTTTTCTCTGTCGACACGTCCATGTAGCGCTGAGCTATGTTCACCTCCGATTACCCAGAACACCCCTCTCTGTAGGATTACCCAGAACACCCCTCTCTGCTCTCCAGGCCACGCTGGCTCTCCTGCTGGACCACCTCAGCCTGGTGGCGTCCCTCAGCTCCTCCAACAGGATGACGCACCAGAACCTCGCCGTCTGCTTCGGCCCGGTGCTGCTCACCCCGACCCAGGAGGCCTGGAGGGGAGGAGGAGGAGGAGGAGGGGGAGGGGGAGGGGGAGGGAAGGGATTCAGTTCCAGTGAAGAGATGGCGAGTGCGGTGGACTTCAAACGACACATTGAGGCCTTACACTACCTGCTGCAGCTGTGGCCAGGTGAGACATGCTCTGAGGCAGGTGAGACATGCTCTGAGGCAGGTGAGACATGCTCTGAGGCAGGTGAGACATGCTCTGAGGCAGGTGAGACATGCTCTGAGGCAGGTGAGACATGCTCTGAGGCAGGTGAGACATGCTCTGAGGCAGCTGAGACATGCTCTGAGGCAGGTGAGACATGCTCTGAGGCAGGTGAGACATGCTCTGAGGCAGGTGAGACATGCTCTGTGGCAGGTGAGACATGCTCTGAGGCAGGTGAGACATGCTCTGAGGCAGGTGAGACATGCTCTGAGGCAGGTGAGACATGCTCTGAGGCAGGTGAGACATGCTCTGTGGCAGGTGAGACATGCTCTGAGGCAGGTGAGACATGCTCTGAGGCAGGTGAGACATGCTCTGAGGCAGGTGAGACATGCTCTGTGGCAGGTGAGACATGCTCTGAGGCAGGTGAGACATGCTCTGAGGCAGCTGAGACATGCTCTGAGGCAGGTGAGACATGCTCTGAGGCAGCTGAGACATGCTCTGAGGCAGCTGAGACATGCTCTGAGGCAGGTGAGACATGCTCTGAGGCAGGTGAGACATGCTCTGAGGCAGCTGAGACATGCTCTGAGGCAGGTGAGACATGCTCTGAGGCAGGTGAGACATGCTCTGAGGCAGGTGAGACATGCTCTGAGGCAGGTGAGACATGTCCCATGTTTTCCTCCTCAGTGCCGAGTCATCGATTCCCAGCAGACGACCTCCCCGCCCCCTCCCCCTCCCCCACCCCCGCCCTGGACCAGGACCCTCGAGAACAGCAGGACTGGCCTCCTGCGCTGCGATTGGCTGTGAGCCCTCAGAGGGAGGTGGTGGTGTCCCGACGGGGGCGGGGCCTGGCCCGGCTGGAGAGCCCTCCACCAATCAACCGCTACGCAGGAGACTGGAGCGTCTGTGGCCCGGAGGCCGGAGAGGAGGCCGACTACGACGAGGTGGCAGGTAAACTCTTCATCATATCCACGTCTTCATCATATCCACATCTTCATCATATCCACATCTTCATCATATCCACGTCTTCATCATATAAACGTCTTCATCATATCCACATCTTCATCATATCCACGTCTTCATCATATCCACGTCTTCATCATATCCACGTCTTCTTCACCCCCCCACAGTCTGACTGAAGAACCCTTCTTGTCCTCTGACCTCCTTCTTGTTGCCGTTTCAGGCAGTGGGGATGAAGAGGAGGAGAAGAAGGAGGTGTGGTCCGGAGGAGGAGGAGGAGGAGGTCTGTACGTGGACCAGCTGATGGACTTTGACGCTCCCTTTAACTGCCGACTCAGCCTGAAAGACTTCGACACTCTGATCCTGGACCTGGACCGAGAGCTGGCCCAGCAGAGCCACGTCTGCCTGTAGACCAGGTCCTCCTCCTGGGGGTCTGGAGGGAGACCTGGACCCTGTTCTGGTTCTGGGGGTCAGGGCAGCATCCTGCTGGATCCTGGTGGATCCTGCTGGATCCTGGTGCTTAAGCCATACTTTCTCCTTGTGGAGCAGCTCATTGTTCTGCTCCTTCAGACCACTAGCCAATGAGGACTCCACAGTCCATGATGTAGTCCTGCAGGGTTCTAGACTCCGCAGCTGGTCCTGTAACTGGTTCTCTACCCCTGCTGGTCCTGTAACTGGTTCTCTACCCCAGCTGGTCCTGTAACTGGTTCTCTACCCCTGCTGGTCCTGTAACTGGTTCTCTACCCCAGCTGGTCCTGTAACTGGTTCTCTACCCCAGCTGGTCCTGTAACTGGTTCTCTACCCCTGCTGGTCCTGTAACTGGTTCTCTACCCCAGCTGGTCCTGTAACTGGTTCTCTACCCCTGCTGGTCCTGTAACTGGTTCTCTACCCCTGCTGGTCCTGTAACTGGTTCTCTACCCCCTGCTGGTCCTGTAACTGGTTCTCTACCCCAGCTGGTCCTGTAACTGGTTCTCTACCCCTGCTGGTCCTGTAACTGGTTCTCTACCCCAGCTGGTCCTGTAACTGGTTCTCTACCCCAGCTGGTCCTGTAACTGGTTCTCTACCCCTGCTGGTCCTGTAACTGGTTCTCTACCCCCTGCTGGTCCTGTAACTGGTTCTCTACCCCAGCTGGTCCTGTAACTGGTTCTCTACCCCTGCTGGTCCTGTAACTGGTTCTCTACCCCAGCTGGTCCTGTAACTGGTTCTCTACCCCAGCTGGTCCTGTAACTGGTTCTCTACCCCTGCTGGTCCTGTAACTGGTTCTCTACCCCTGCTGGTCCTGTAACTGGTTCTCTACCCCAGCTGGTCCTGTAACTGGTTCTCTACCCCAGCTGGTCCTGTAACTGGTTCTCTACCCCAGCTGGTCCTGTAACTGGTTCTCTACCCCAGCTGGTCCTGTAACTGGTTCTCTACCCCTGCTGGTCCTGTAACTGGTTCTCTACCCCTGCTGGTCGTCAGTATGTTCGCGGTACAGAGATGTTGTGAAGGAGGCCATCGTCAGGGTTACCGATGAAGATGTTTCTCTGTTTACGGTTGGCTCTTGTTTGTTGACAGTATTTCTGTATATATATATATATATATTTATATTTATATTTATATTTATAAATATATATATTGAGGATAATAATCCTGTTCCTGACGGTGTTCCTGACGGTAGTGGTGGAGCACGCCGTCTGAACCAAACCATTAAACACATTCGTAGTCGCCTGAGTTTTATTTTCTGTTTGATCAAAAGCAAAAGAGTGAAAGGAAGAAGTTCAGTTTGAAGCTTCATCTTCATCTTCACATGAAGGGGACAGAGCTCAGGCCTCCACCGCTCAGCAGGTGAGACTCTTATTCTGAAATGTATCAATAATTGATATTGATTATCTGATTCACATGAAGCATCTGTTCATAATGAGGTCACATGACTTCCTGTTGACGTGACCTGTCAACATGTTTCTGGTCAGATTCTCTAAATAATAGTAATATAATTAACGTATATAATGACGTCTAAATCAACAGTTTATGTTGTAGTCTTTTTATTCCTATCTAAATTCTTCCTGTCAGTCCTGCCTCGGCTCTACAGTCTCGTCTCGTTACGCTTTGCATTCTTCTGATTGGCCGAGCCAGTGAGCGCCTTGCAGCTCAGAGCTCTGATTGGCTGCTTCCCTTGTATGGGGCGTATCAGCAGAAAGAAAATAATTAAAATATAGAAAAGAATGAGAAGCAGAGCTAGATGTACGTGACGTAGAATGTTCTAGCTCCTAACCCTACGACCTTCATTTGACCCCAACAGGCTGTGACCTTCATTTGACCCCAACAGACTGTGACCTTCATTTGACCCCAACAGGCTGTGACCTTCATTTGACCCCAACAGGCTGTGACCTTCATTTGTCAACAGGCTGTGACCTTCATTTGACCCCAACCCTTCATTTGACCCCAACAGACTGACCTTCATTTGACCCCAACAGGCTGTGACCTTCATTTGACCCCAACAGGCTGTGACCTTCATTTGACCCCAACAGGCTGTGACCTTCATTTGACCCAACAGGCTGTGACCTTCATTTGACCCCAACAGGCTGTGACCTTCATTTGACCCCAACAGGCTGTGACCTTCATTTGACCCCAACAGGCTGTGACCTTCATTTGACCCCAGACCTTCATTTGGCCCCAACAGGCTGTGACCTTCATTTGACCCCAACAGGCTGGACCTCATTTGACCTCAACAGGCTGCGACCTTCATTTGACCCTTTGACCCCAACAGGCTGCGGCCTTCATTTGACCCCAACAGGCTGTGACCTTCATTTGACCCCAACAGGCTGTGAAGGCTGCAGCCTTCATTTGACCCCAACAGGCTGCGACCTTCATTTGACCCCAACAGGCTGTGACCTTCATTTGACCCCAACAGGCTGTGACCTTCATTTGACCCCAACAGGCTGGGACCTTCATTTGACGCCAACAGGCTGCGACCTTCATTTGACCCCAACAGGCTGGGACCTTCATTTGACGCCAACAGGCTGTGACCTTCATTTGACCCCAACAGGCTGTGACCTTCATTTGACCCCAACAGGCTGTGACCTTCATTTGACCCCAACAGGCTGTGACCTTAATTTGACTCCAACAGGCTGCAGCCTTCATTTGACTCCAACAGGCTGTGACCTTCATTTGACCCCAACAGGCTGCAGCCAACAGGCTGTGACCTTCATTTGACCCCAACAGGCTGCCCAACAGGCTGCGACCTTCATTTGACCCCAACAGGCTGTGACTATTTGACCCCAACAGGCTGTGACCTCCAACAGGCTGTGACCTTCATTTGACTCCAACAGGCTGTGACCTTCAATTGACTCCAACAGGCTGTGACCTTCATTTGACCCCAACAGGCTGTGACCTTCATTTGACCCCAACAAACTGACCTTCATTTGACTCCAACAAACTGTGACCTTCATTTGACCCCAACAGGCTGTGACCTTCATTTGACCCCAACAGGCTGTGACCTTCATTTGACCCCAACAGGCTGCAGCCTTCATTTGACTCCAACAGGCTGTGCTGTGACCTTCATTTGACTCAACAAACTCCCAACAGGCTGCAGCCTTCATTTGACTCCAACAGGCTGTGACCTTCATTTGACCCCAACATGCTGTGACCTTCATTTGAACCCAACAGGCTGTGACCTTCATTTGACCCCAACAGGCTGCAGCCTTCATTTGACTCCAACAGGCTGTGACCTTCATTTGACCCCAACATGCTGTGACCTTCATTTGACTCCAACAAACTGTGACCTTCATTTGACCCCAACAGACTGTGACCTTCATTTGACCCCAACAGGCTGTGACCTTCATCATTTGACTCCACTGTGACCTTCATTTGACCCCAACAGGCTGTGACCTTCATTTGACCCCAACAGGCTGCAGCCTTCATTTGACTCCAACAGGCTGTGACCTTCATTTGACCCCAACAGGCTGTGACCTTCATTTGACCCCCTTCATTTGACCCCAACAGGCTGCGACCTTCATTTGACCCCAACAGGCTGTGACCTTCATTTGACCCCAACAGGCTGTGACCTTCATTTGACTCCAACAGGCTGTGACCTTCATTTGACTCCAACAGGCTGTGACCTTCAATTGACTCCAACAGGCTGTGACCCAGGCTGTGACCTTCATTTGACCCCAACAGGCTGCGGCCTTCATTTGACCCCAACAGGCTGTGACCTTCATTTGACCCCAACAGGCTGTGACCTTCATTTGACTCCAACAGGCTGCAGCCTTCATTTGACCTTCATTTGACCCCAACAGGCTGCCAACAGGCTGTGACCTTAATTTGACTCCAACAGGCTGCAGCCTTCATTTGACTCCAACAGGCTGTGACCTTCATTTGACCCCAACAGGCTGCAGCCTTCATTTGACCCCAACAGGCTGCGACCTTCATTTGACCCAACAGGCTGTGACCTTCATTCAACAGGCTGTGACCTTCATTTGACCTCAACAGGCTGCGACGTTCATTTGACCCCAACAGGCTGTGACCTTCATTTGACCCCAACAGGCTGTGACCTTCATTTGACCCCAACAGGCTGTGACCTTAATTTGACTCCAACAGGCTGCTCATTTGACTCCAACAGGCTGTGACCTTCATTTGAGCTGTGACCTTCATTTGACCATTTGACCTCAACAGGCTGTGACCTTCATTTGACCCCAACAGGCTGTGACCTTCATCAACAGGCTGTGACCTACAGGCTGTGACCTTCATTTGACAGGCTGTGACCTTCATTTGCCTTCATTTGACTCAACAGGCTGTGACCTTATTTGACCCCAACAGGCTGCAGCCTTCATTTGACCCCAACAGGCTGTGACCTTCATTTGACTCCAACAGGCTGCAGCCTTCATTTGACTCAACAGGCTGTGACCTTCATTTTGACCCCAACAGGCTGCCCAACAGGCTGTGACCTTCATTTGACTCCAACAAATTTGACAACAGGCTGTGACCTTCATTTGACTCCAACAGGCTGACCTTCATTTGACCCCAACAGGCTGTGACCTTCATTTGCAACAGGCTGTGACCCCAACAGGCTGTGACCTTCATTTGACCCCAACAGGCTGTGACCTTCATTTGACCCCAACAGGCTGTGACCTTCAACAGGCTGTGACCTTCATTTGACTCCAACAGGGACCTTCATTTGGCTCAACAGGCTGGGACCTTCATTTGACCCCAACAGGCTGTGACCTTCATTTGACCCCAACAGGCTGTGACCTTCATTTGACCCCAACAGGCTGCAGCCTTCATTTGACCCCAACAGGCTGTGACCGACCTTCATTTGACTCAACAGGCTGTGACCTTCATTATTTGACCCCAACAGGCTGTGACCTTCATTTGACCAACAGGCTGACCTTCATTTGACCCCAACAGGCTGTATTTGACCCCAACAGGCTGTGACCTTCATTTGACCCCAACAGGCTGTGACCTTCATTTGACCCCAACAGGCTGTGACCTTCATTTGACTCCAACAGGCTGTGACCTTCATTTGACCCCAACAGGCTGTGACCTTCATTTGACCCCAACAGGCTGTGACCTTCATTTGACCCCAACAGGCTGCAACAGGCTGCAGCCTTCATTTGACCCCAACAGGCTGTGACCTTCATTTGACCCCAACAGGCTGTGACCTTCATTTGACCCCAACAGGCTGCGACCTTCATTTGACCCCAACAGGCTGTGACCTTCATTTGACCCCAACAGGCTGCAGCCTTCATTTGACCCCAACAGGCTGTGACCTTCATTTGACCCCAACAGGCTGTGACCTTAATTTGACTCCAACAGGCTGCAGCCTTCATTTGACTCCAACAGGCTGTGACCTTCATTTGACCCCAACAGGCTTGACTCCAACAGGCTGTGACCTTCATTTCAACAGGCTGTGACCTTCATTTGACCAACAGGCTGTGACCTTCATTTGACCCCAACAGGCTGTGACCTTCATTTGACTCCAACAGGCTGTGACCTTCATTTGACCCCAACAGGCTGTGACCTTCATTTGACCCCAACAGGCTGTGACCTTCATTTGACCCCAACAGGCTGTGACCTTCATTTGACCCCAGCGACCTTCATTTGACCCCAACAGACTGTGACCTTCATTTGACCCCAACAGGCTGTGACCTTCATTTGACCCCAACAGGCTGCGGCCTTCATTTGACTCCAACAGGCTGTGACCTTCATTTGACCCCAACATGCTGTGACCTTAATTTGACCCCAACAGGCTGTGACCTTCATTTGACTCCAACAGGCTGCGACCTTCATTTGACCCCAACAGGCTGCAGCCTTCATTTGACCCCAACAGGCTGCAGCCTTCATTTGACTCCAACAGGCTGTGACCTTCATTTGACCCCAACAGACTGTGACCTTCATTTGACTCCAACAGGCTGTGACCTTCATTTGACCCCAACAGGCTGCAGCCTTCATTTGACCCCAACAGGCTGTGACCTTCATTTGACTCCAACAAACTGTGACCTTCATTTGACCCCAACAGGCTGTGACCTTCATTTGACCCCAACAGGCTGTGACCTTCATTTGACCCCAACAGACTGACCTTCATTTGAACCCAACAGACTGTGACCTTCATTTGACCCCAACAGGCTGTGACCTTCATTTGACCCCAACAGGCTGTGACCTTCATTTGACCCCAACAGGCTGTGACCTTCATTTGACCCCAACAGGCTGTGACCTTCATTTGACTCCAACAGGCTGTGACCTTCATTTGACTCCAACAGACTGTGACCTTCATTTGACCCCAACAGACTGTGACCTTCATTTGACCCCAACAGGCTGCGGCCTTCATTTGACCTTCATTTGACGCCAACAGGCTGTGACCTTCATTTGAGCCCAACATGCTGTGACCTTCATTTGACGCCAACAGGCTGTGACCTTCATTTGACCCCAACAGGCTGTGACCTTCATTTGACCCATTTGACCCCAACAGGCTGTGACCTTCATTTGACCCCAACAGGCTGTGACCTTCATTTGACCCCAACAGGCTGTGACCTTCATTTGACCCCAACAGGCAGGCTGTGACCTTCATTTGACCCCAACAGGCTGTGACCTTCTGACAACAGGATGTGACCTTCATTTGACCCCAACAGGCTGTGACCTTCATTTGACCCCAACAGGCTGTGGCCTTCATTTGACCCCAACAGGATGTGACCTTCATTTGACCCCAACAGGCTGTGGCCTTCATTTGCACACACACACCACCACCACACACACACACACCACGACCACACCACAGGATTCCAGTTCAACACACCCACACACACACACCACACACCGCACACACACACACCACACACACACACACACACCACACACACAATCACATCATTATTATTATATTATTCTGTCTTGGCTCCACAGGAGGAGGTGTTCCTCACTTTGTCCACCAGGTGGAGGCAAAGTTCCAGAAAACAGAAGACTTGAGGCACTGAGTGATGCACACACACATACACACACGCACATTCACACACACGCACATACACACAAACACACACACACGCACATACATACACACGCACACACACATACACACACAAACGCATACACACAGACTCCTGTGAGCTGGTCCCTGGAGGGTCAGGCTTCGTCTTCCTCTTCCTCTTCTTCTTCCTCTTCTTGTTCGTCTTGTTCTTCCTCGCTCAGCTCCTCCTCTGCTCCTCCTCCATCCTCTCCTCTTCCCCATCCTCTACTCTGCTCCTCTTGTCCTCCTCTGCTCCTCCTCCATCCTCTCCTCTTCCCCATCCTCTACTCTGCTCCTCTTGTTCTCCACTGCTCCTCCTTCTTGTCCTCTGCTCCTCCCTTTGTCCACTGCTCCTCCATGTCCTCTGTTCTTTCTCCTTCTCTGCTCCTCCTCTTTTGCTCCTCCTATTTCCTTCTACTCCTCGTCCTCTGCTCCTCCCCAGAGGAGGTGCATACTACATCATAAACATGAAGTTTCTCTTTGATGAAATGAGATCAAAGTTTAAATCTGAATCGTCTTATTAATTATAATTTATATTTGTCATTCATTTTATTTATATTTAGTTCACCAATAACAACATTAATTCATATTATATTATTTATATAACAACGTTAATTCATATTATATTATTTATATAACAACATGAATTCATATTATTTATATAATAACATGAATTCATATATTATTTATATTATAACATTAATTCATATTCAATTATTTATATTATAACATTAATTCATATTATTTATATAACATTAATTCATATTATATTATTTATATCATTACATTAATTAATATTATTTATATAATAACATTAATTCATATTATATTATTTATATAACATTAATTCATATTATATTATTCATATAATTACATTAATTCATATTATTTATATAATAACATGAATTCATATATTATTGATATTATAATATTAATTAATATTATATTACTTATATAATAACATTAATACATATTATTATTTATATAACCATTAATTCATATTTTATTATTTATATAATAACATGAATTCATATTATTTATATAACCATTAATTCATATTTTATTTATATAACATGAATTCATATATAATTTATATAATAACATTAGTTCATCTTATATTATTTATATAACATTAATACATATTACATTCTGTATATAATAACAATTCATTCATATATTATTTATATAATAACATTAATTCATATTAAATTATTTATATAATAACATTAATTCATATTAAATTATTTATATAATAACAGGAATTCATATATTATTTATATAACATTAATTCAGAAATTATTTATATAATAACATTAATTAATATTATATTATTTATATAATAACATTTATTCATATTATATTATTTATATAATAACATTAATTTATATTATTTATATAATAACATTAATTCATATTATATTATTTATATAATAACATTAATTCATATTATTTAATTGTATTTATATCAATTTAAAATGTTACATCTTTCAGCAAAAGTATAAACTTTTCCATTTTCAGCTTTTTGTGACCGTGAGCACGAAATATATCCACATATAATCAATAAATAATCAATATGTACAACAAAATATAATCAATATATATGACAATAAATAATCTATGTACAACAATATATATGACAATAAATAATCTCTATATAATCAATATGTACACTCCTCACTCCTTCCTCCTCTTCTTCCTCTGCTCCCTCCTTCTCCACAATGTAACACAATGTAACTGTTGGCATCTTTACACGGGATCCATCACCTGCAAGTACTGTACCTTTAAGAGAGAGAAGAAAGCACCAGACTAGAAGTTTGGACACAGGGAGAGAGAGAGAGAGATGGAGAGAGAGAGAGACAGAGAGAGGGAGAGAGACGGAGAGAGAGACAGAGAGCGAGAGAGATGGAGAGAGAGAGACAGAGCGAGAGAGAGGGATGGAGAGAGACAGAGAGATGGAGAGAGACAGAGGAAGAGAGAGACAGAGAGAGAGGGATGGAGAGATAGAGAGAGACAGAGAGAGAGGGATGGAGAGAGGGAGAGAGAGAGAGAGATGGAGAGACAGAGCGAGAGAGGGATGGAGAGGGAGAGAGACTGAGAGAGACAGAGAGATGGGGAGAGGGAGAGAGAGATGGAGAGGGAGAGACTGAGAGAGACAGAGAGATGGAGAGAGGGAGAGAGATGGAGGGAGAGAGACAGAGAGAGAGATAGACAGAGAGAAACAGAGACAGAGCATTCTCTGTCTCTCTCTTCAAACACACACCCCCTCTCTCACCTCTCCTATCCTTATATGGTCAGGCCCCGCCCCCTGGCTGTGATGTCATCAGCTTGGAGGAAGACCCGTGGGCTTTTGGGGTTTTGGCGTCCAGTCCTGTGGGGCCACAGGACTGAGAGTTTCTCCTCCGCTCCTCATCCCTCCATCATCGCTCCTGTATCCTCTCTCCTCCTCCTCCTCTTTCTTCCTCTCTTTGGGGAAAAGAAAAAAGAAACTTTGTTCGCGCTCGATTCTGTGTCCGGACTCTTCTTCTTCTCGCTTTTTGTCCTCTGAGGATTTTATTTTAATTGTCCTCCTCCTCTTCCTCTCCTTCAACACGGCAGACAATCATTTAAAAAGTCCTTTTAAAAACAGGAAGTTCCATGAAATGTAAAAAGGAGGAAAAGTTCTCGTCTGAGTTCATCTGCGGCTTTTTGTTTTCTGCTGGACTTTAATATCCTCCTCCTCCTCCCCCCTCCTTCTCCTCCTCCTCCTCCCCCCTCTCCTCCTCCTCCTCCTCCTCCCCCCTCACCTCCTCTCCTCCTTCTCCTCCTCCCCCCTCCTCTCCTCCTCCTCCTTCTCCTCTCCCTCCTCCTCCCCCCCCGCCCCGGCCCAGCATGTTTGGCTCCCGGCCCGGCGCCCCCCGGCCGCCTGAAGGAGGAGCCTCTGTCCGGCCGCTGGTGGCTGCACTCATCCGGCGTGATGGACGCCAACACGGCGGCTCAGAGGTAAAGCCCAGGGGCATTGTGGGAGCTGTAGTCTTCTCTATCAAACAGAAACAGTGATTTGTGTTGGAATGTTTTGACGGTTTCATTTTGATCTCCTTAGTTTCACTTTAGTTCTTCTTTTAGTGGAATCACATGTTAATAAAATAAACAGATGAATGTTGGATTTCAGAGTAAAACAAAATGAAGTATTTATCGATACTAAATATAGTTTATATATATATTTGTATATTTTTATATGACAACATGCTGAAGGTCAAATCTGCATCAGTTCAATAATATAGTTTAAACATAAGAGTTTATATTTGTAGAAATATTTATATATATGTATTTATAAAATGAGTTCAGTATTGGATGTATAAATGTATATATATATATATATATGTATATGTACATATATGTATATATGGATGTTTACATACATACTTTATATATATATACACATACACATATATATACACATATATATATTATATATATATATATATATATTTATTTCTGTAATGCAATTAAAAAAAAACAAAATGTCATGCATTCTGGATTCATTACAAATCAACTGAAATATTGCAAGCCTTTTATTTTTAATATTGCTGATTATGAAGAAAACTCAAATATCCTATCTCTAAATATTAGAATATCATGAAAAAGTATACTAGTAGGGTATTAAACAAATCACTTGAATTGTCTAATTAACTCGAAACACCTGCAAGGGTTTCCTGAGCCTTGACAAACACTCAGCTGTTATAAATCTTTTTTTTACTTGGTCTGAGGAAATATTCAAATTTTATGAGATAGGATTTTAGAGTTTTCTTAAGCTGTAAGCCATAATCAGCTATATTAAAAGAATAAAAGGCTTGCAATATTTCAGTTGATTTGTAATGAATCCAGAATGCATGACATTTTTGTTTTTTTAATTGCATTACAGAAAATAAAGAACTTTATCACAATATTCTAATTTTCTGAGACAGTCCTGTATACATGTGTATATATATACATGTATATATACATATATAAACATGTATATTAATATTGATATAAACATGTATATAAACATGTATATTAATGTTGATATAAACATGTATCTTGATATAAACATGTATATAAACATGTATATTAATATTGATATAAACATGTATATTGATATAATCATGTATATAAACATGTATATTAATATTGATATAAACATGTATATAAACATGTATATTAATATTGATATAAACATGTATCTTAATATTGATATAAACATGTATCTTAATATTTATATTACCATGTATTTGAACGTGTATATTAATATTGATATAATCATGTATACAAACATGTATCTTAATATTTATACAAACATGGATCTTAATATTTATATAAACATGTATCTTAATATTTATACAAACATGTATCTTAATATTTATATAAATAGGTATCTTAATATTTATACAAACATGTATCTTAATATTTATATAAATAGGTATCTTAATATTTATATAAACATGTATCTTAATATTTATATAAATAGGTATCTTAATATTATATAAACATGTATCTTAATATTTATACAAACATGTATCTTAATATTTATATAAATAGTAGGGCTGTCAATCGATTAAAAAAAATTAACTAATTAATCGCACATTTTGAAATTGCGATTAATTAATCGCGATTAATCGCGATTAAAAGGGTTTTTCTCTTCGAAAGACTAAATCTTCTAAATGAACGAGTAATCCTGCAGACAGCGTGTATTTTAGACACTTGTTTAATTGTATTCTTTTTTAAAGACAAAACTTCACACAGAGCTGTGTTTTCAAAGAGGCTCCTACCTATAAAGTGTCAGTGAGGTATTTAATATTGTGGATGATAAATTGTTTCTTCAGTGAAACATTCAGATTAGTAAGAAAAGGTGTATTAGAGATTGGTCCTGTCATCTTTAACACTGAACAGCAGCAGAACCAGTGGCCTTGGTAAACTGACAAATATGTAATGTTAACCCTCTGGAGTCTGGGCTCATTTTCTCGATTTTACAAAAACATGTAAATTCACCTTTTAAAGGCTTTTGCATGTGACACATCCCAGTGTTTCCCCCACCATTCTATCAGGGTGAGGCCCCGCCCCCCTGTAATGTTCTCTATCGCGCCAGATTACAGCAGAAGTAATGTACGGTTATTTTCTTAAAGACGTCTTTGTTCTTTTATTAAACTAAACGTTTGTTGTTGGTCGTCTCTACAGCAGCATGTCATTCTGTCTCCACGTGTCGGTCACTCTTCTCGGCTCTCCGTCTCGCCGCAGAGCTCCATGCCGGCGCGTCTGCGCGCGCATCGGGGCGGAGAAAAAAAAAGAAAGTCCCCTTTCCCTTCCGCCCCGCGTCACCGACACGTCGCCCTCTGCTCCTCTGTGAATATGGAGGAGCAGACGGGAGGAAGGAGGCGGACTGCCGCGGCTTGACACTCACAGGAGTGCAACAACTCCAACGCACACCGGAAGTCAACAAAGTTGCGTTAATTGCGTTAAAATATTTTAGTGCGTTAACGCGGCCAAATTAATCGCATAGATTAACGCGTTAACGCTGACAGCCCTAATAAATAGGTATCTTAATATTTATACAAACATGTATCTTAATATTTATATAAATAGGTATCTTAATATTTATATAAACATGTATCTTAATATTTTTATAAATAGGTATCTTAATATTTATATAAACAAGTATCTTAATATTTATACAAACATGTATCTTAATATTTATATAAATAGGTATCTTAGTATTTATATAAATAATAGGTATCTTAATATTTATATAAACATGTATCTTAATATTTATATAAAAATGTATCTTAATATTTATACAAACATGTATCTTAATATTTATATAAATAGGTATCTTAATATTTATATAAACATGTATCTTAATATTTATATAAATATGTATCTTAATATTATATAAACATGTATCTTAATATTTATACAAACATGTATCTTAATATTTATATAAATAGGTATCTTAATATTTATACAAACATGTATCTTAATATTTATATAAATAGGTATCTTAATATTTATATAAACATGTATCTTAATATTTTTATAAATAGGTATATTAATATTTATATAAACAAGTATCTTAATATTTATACAAACATGTATCTTAATATTTATATAAATAGGTATCTTAGTATTTATATAAATAGGTATCTTAATATTTATATAAATAGGTATCTTAATATTTATATAAATAATAGGTATCTTAATATTTATATAAACATGTATCTTAATATTTATATAAAAATGTATCTTAATATTTATACAAACATGTATCTTAATATTTATATAAATAGGTATCTTAATATTTATATAAACATGTATCTTAATATTGATATATATAGTTATCTTAATATTATATAAACATGTATCTTAATATTTATACTAGTGCTGTGAAAAATAACGCGTTAACTCAGTTAATCCAATTACAGGTTTAACTAGTTATTTATTTTTTACGTATTTAACGCATGCGCAGAATGAGCTTCAATCCGTCTGTTGTTGGTCGTTGGGACGAAAAAAAAGTCACTTGCAAAATGAGCTTCCAATACACCACTTCAACCTGAACTCTGTCCGCTCTCATGCAGACGGTCTGTTCATCGGTAATGATCCTTCCGCAGGTTCACCTCCGGAAACCTTGTTACGACTTTTACTTCCTGTCGATCAGGGTCTCAACACGTCGATCGCGACCTGCCAGTCGATCGCGGCGTAGTGTCGGTAGATCGCATGACATTAAAAAGATTGGCCCGCCCCTGACATGTTCTCTATAGCACGCCTTTGTTCTTTATTAAACTAAACGTCTGTTGTTGATCGTATCTCCACAGCAGCATGTCATCTCTGTCTCTACGCGTTGCGTTAACACTTATCGATCTCCGTCTGGCGCGCCACAGAGCTCCGTGCGCGCATCGGGACCGAGCAAAAAAAAGTCACTTGTCAATCTGTCCACCTTTAGATTGTATCATGGTGGAGTTAATGGTTGACAAACAAGAGAAAAATGCTCTGTTTAACCCTCCTGTTACCTTTACATTTACTAACATATTTTACCCTCGGGGTCAATTTGACCCCAGCAATTTAAACCTCCAGAAAATTATTAGAATTAATATTGTTTCCCAAGTTTAAGTGTGAGGTACTTTATGTTTGTTTGTTGACTACCTAAATAGCCCTTTAAATAAATAAAAAATTGATATTTCTTATATGTTTGACACAGTGAAACACAGCCTGGGGTCAAATTGACCCCAAAGAACACCGACATTAAACATTGAATGGGGTCAAATTGACCCGAAAGGTAACAGGAGGGTTAAACATTCTGTTTAGGATGAAGATGTATTAATGTTCCATATGGAAGAAAACAGCTAAATAACTGCTGAGTTGCAGCACCATTGTATAGAAGAATGTATAAATGTATATATCCGTCTTTTGTCATAAATCTCTATGTTCTCACAAAATATACCGAGAATATCGGTAATATGTGATTAATCATGATTAATCCACAAAAACCTGTGATTAACCCGATTAAAAATTGTAATCGTTTCACAGCCCTAATTTATACAAAGATGTATCTTAATATTTATATAAATAGGTATCTTAATATTTATACAAACATGTATCTTAATATTTATATAAATAGGTATCTTAATATTTATATAAACATGTATCTTAATATTTTTATAAATAGGTATCTTAATATTTATATAAACAAGTATCTTAATATTTATACAAACATGTATCTTAATATTTATATAAATAGGTATCTTAGTATTTATATAAATAGGTATCTTAATATTTATATAAACATGTATCTTAATATTGATATAAATAGGTATCTTAATATTATATAAACATGTATCTTAATATTTATACAAACATGTATCTTAATATTTATATAAATAGGTATCTTAATATTGATATAAATAGGTATCTTAATATTTATATAAACAAGTATCTTAATATTTATACAAACATGTATCTTAATATTTATATAAATAGGTATCTTAGTATTTATATAAATAGGTATCTTAATATTTATATAAACATGTATCTTAATATTGATATAAATAGGTATCTTAATATTATATAAACATGTATCTTAATATTTATATAAACATGTATCTTAATATTTATACAAACATGTATCTTAATATTTATATAAACATGTATCTTAATATTGATATAAATAGGTATCTTAATATTATATAAACATGTATCTTAATATTTATACAAACATGTATCTTAATATTTATATAAATAGGTATCTTAATATTTATATAAACATGTATCTTAATATTTATATAAATAGGTATCTTAATATTATATAAACATGTATCTTAATATTTATACAAACATGTATCTTAATATTTATATAAATAGGTATCTTAATATTTATACAAACATGTATCTTAATAGGTATCTTAATATTATATAAACATGTATCTTAATATTTATACAAACATGTATCTTAATATTTATATAAATAGGTATCTTAATATTTATATAAACATGTATCTTAATATTTTTATAAATAGGTATCTTAATATTTATATAAACAAGTATCTTAATATTTATACAAACATGTATCTTAGTATTTATATAAATAGGTATCTTAATATTTATATAAATAATAGGTAACTTAATATTTATATAAATATGTATCTTAATATTTATACAAACATGTATCTTATAAAACTAAAACTAATAATAATAATAATAATAGGAAGAAGACAAAGAAGATATTTGACGCTGTGTCTTTTCTTGTGAGGCGCGCTTGATTCGCAGCCCATGAGGGGTGGAAACCTTTCAGCCTCTGGCTGTAAAATGATTTCAGACACGTGAATTAGAAATGTATTTCTCCTGAGGAGGGGGCGGAGCCTGCTGAGGGCTCCGAGTCGATGATGTCATTAGCTGCTGGAAATGAAACATTGTTTAACACATGAGCGTGTCTTCTTCTCCTTCTCCCCCTTCTCCTTCTTCATGTTCCTCTGTCAGTGGGCGTGTTAACTCTCGTACCTGAGCGTGCCTCTTGTCTTTCTTCAGCGGGGTGGGGTTAGCGCGCGCTCACTTTGAGAAGCAGCCTCCGTCCAACCTGAGGAAGTCCAACTTCTTCCACTTGGTGTTGGCGCTGTTCGACCGCCAGGGGCAGCCGGTGGAGGTCGAACGCACGGCCTACGTGGACTTCGTGGAGAAAGAGAAGGTTAGGGAGGAGCCGGGCCTCGAACCGAGCGCTCCAACACACTCGTGTCACACGAAACACAAGAGGGACGTGCTGGCTTACGAATCAAGCGCAGTGCTTAACTCCACCCCAACATTGTGGTGCATGGTTGACTTTTAGAATGTCCTCCTTCATGCTGGGGCAGAAAGTCAGGGAGGAGCCGGAGTGGAAAACAAACGCACCCCTGAACTCAAGTTGGATGCACAGTGGTGCACATTGATGCACATTAAATACACATTGATGCACATTAAATACACATTGATACACATTGATGCACAGTGGTGCACATTAAATACACATTGATGCACATTAAATACACATTGATACACATTGATGCACAGTGGTGCACATTGATGCACATTAAATACACATTGATGCACATTAAATACACATTGATACACATTAAATACACATTGATGCACAGTGGTACACATTGATACACATTGATGCACAGTGGTGCACATTGATGCACATTAAATACACATTGATACACAGTGGTGCACATTGATGCACATTAAATACACATTGATACACATTGATGCACAGTGGTGCACATTGATGCACATTAAATACACATTGATACACATTGATGCACAGTGGTGCACATTGATGCACATTAAATACACATTGATGCACAGTGGTGCACATTGATGCACATTAAATACACATTGATACATATTGATGCACAGTGGTGCACATTGATGCACATTAAATACACATTGATGCACATTAAATACACATTGATACAAATTGATACACAGTGACACACATTGATGCACATTGATACAATTTGATGCACATTTATGCACATTGATGCACATTGATACACTTTGATGAATATTGATACACATTGATGCACATTGATACACTTTGACACACATTGATACACATTGATACACAGTGACACACATTGATGCACATCAGTGGCGGGCCGTGCATTTTCTATCTAGGCCTTCAATGCCGTCTTACTACAGCTGAACAACCTAATGTAAGATATTAGTTCACTAGTGTTTCCGGTGCGGGGCTTTTATTGTGAAGAGCAGACGGAAAAAGATAAAGTTGTCGTGTTTCTTGTGTTATTAAGTAACGTAAAACCCTCAGTTACACTGAGAATTCAGAGAATCGTATCGTACATGTATATGTATATTTCTATCGATGTATGTGTGTGTATTTATACACACACATACATCGATATAAATATGATGAAGATGAAAGTTCCTGTTTACCCAAACACATGACACAATTAATGAGTCTTTTCAATATGTCCCTCTTGTTCTTCACCTGTTCATTGTGCAGCTCTGTTGCCGCTTGTTCGTTGATCTGTAGATCCGCTCCGTGTCCCCAAAAGTTGTCAAAGCACCGATGCTTGTAGGTGCCGAGCCGTACTTTGGTGTCTCGTTGCTGCCTCGGTTAGACAACTCAAGTTTGCAAAGCCAGTGTGGCTCCCAACACCAAATCCATCACTTGCAACAGGCATCCCCAGCAGTCCGGTGTGCAGAGCTTCTCGGAGCCTGAGCCATCGGTAGCGCTCGTAGTTGGAACTTTGAAAGTGGCGAACGAACCCCTGTCCCGCCTGTGACGGGCTTTGTAGCGTCGGCGTCGGTCTTAAAGTTCGTTGAGAATGGCCTTATAATTATATCCTCGACCAAATCGATATCTTCTCCTCCTTCCGCCATTGTGGGTTGAACAAACAGCTTAGTAGTACGCGAATTATTTCGTTTATCAAATTCAGTTTCCTAGTTCTGAGGTTCTGAGGTTCTGCATCTACCTGCCCATAGACCCCGCCTCTCAATATTGGTAATCCAATCAAAAGACGTGCAGCACTCCGCCTGCTCGCTGCTCCTGTGCCGGTTCCGGGGCCTTCTCGAAGGCCTAGAGGAGCCAACTCTAAAGCTGATTGGTTGACACAACATCGTCATTCCCATTCACTTGAAGCTACCAGCGCCCGCAATGTTGATTCTGAAGGCCTAATGGCAGATTTGAGCCCCCTGGCAACACACGATGGCTGAATATGATTGGATAAAAGATCTAACATAAAGACCAGCCCTCCAAATCTCAACCTGGCGCTGGCAGCAGCGCAACCAAGAGGAACGCTATGAAATTAAGAGAATAACTCTTACTCTGGGAAATAATTGAATACATATTTGTGGGCAAATATATTTAGAAAAAAATATATATTCTGATGATGTTTAGGCCAGCAGAGAAGGCCTTGCTGGCCCTGACGGCCCGCCACTGATGCACATTGATACACAGTGACGCACATTGATACACATTGATGCACATTGATACACATTGATGCACATTGATACACATTGATGCACATTGACACACATTGATGCACATTGACACACATTGATACACATTGATGCACATTGATACACATTGATGCACATTGACACACATTGATACACATTGATACACAGTGGTGCACATTGATACACATTGACACACATTGACACACATTGATGCACATTGATACACAGTGGTGCACATTGATACACATTGACACACATTGATGCACATTGATACACATTGATACACATTGACACACATTGATACACAGTGACACACATTGATACACATTGATACACATTGATGCACATTGATACACAGTGGTGCACATTGATGCACATTGATACACATTGATCCCATGTGTTGTGTGTAGGAGCCGAGTGGAGAGAAGACAAACAACGGGATTCATTACAAGCTGCAGCTGCTCTTCAGTAACGGTGGGTACGCTTCATTTACTGAACGGTTCATTAAAGAAGCAACAATAGTCTTAATGAGTTTAATAATGTTCATGAAAATATTAATCACAATAATTAATAATAATTTAACTCATGTGTTCAGGGGTAAGAACGGAGCAAGACCTATACATCCGGCTGATCGATTCCATGAGCAAGCAGGTAAGCAGCAGTTGATAGGTCTTCTTCATGTACATATATACATATACAGGACTGTCTCAGAAAATTAGAATATTGTGATAAAGTTCTTTATTTTCTGTAATGCAATTAAAAAAACAAAAATGTCATGCATTCTGGATTCATTACAAATCAACTGAAATATTGCAAGCCTTTTATTCTTTTAATATTGCTGATTATGGCTTACAGCTTAAGAAAACTCTAAAATCCTATCTCATAAAATTTTAATATTTCCTCAGACCAAGTAAAAAAAGATTTATAACAGCTGAGTGTTTGTCAAGGCTCAGGAAACCCTTGCAGGTGTTTCGAGTTAATTAGACAATTCAAGTGATTTGTTTAATACCCTACTAGTATACTTTTTCATGATATTCTAATATTTAGAGATAGGATATTTGAGTTTACTTAAGCTGTAAGCCATAATCAGCAATATTAAAAGAATAAAAGGCTTGCAATATTTCAGTTGATTTGTAATGAATCCAGAATGCATGACATTTTTGTTTTTTTAATTGCATTACAGAAAAGAAAGAACTTCATCACAATATTCTAATTTTCTGAGACAGTCCTGTATATACATACATATATACATATATCTATATGGATATATATATACACATATACATATATATATATACATACGTGTGCGTGTGCTTGCATGTGTGTTAGGCCATCATCTATGAAGGGCAGGATAAGAATCCAGAGATGTGCCG
This sequence comes from Pseudoliparis swirei, assembly GCF_029220125.1. Lineage (NCBI taxonomy): Eukaryota > Metazoa > Chordata > Actinopteri > Perciformes > Liparidae > Pseudoliparis > Pseudoliparis swirei. Next base: position 221,089 of record NC_079401.1, read on the forward strand.
AGTCCTGCTGACTCATGAGATCATGTGCAGGTAAGAACCTGAGACCAGGTCACATCTAGTCACATGACATCTATTGTTCATCTGGTCACATGACATCTATTGTTCACCTGGTCACATGACATCTATTGTTCATCTGGTCACATGACATCTATTGTTCATCTGGTCACATGACATCTATTGTTCATCTGGTCACATGACATCTATTGTTCATCTAGTCACATGACATCTATTGTTCATCTGGTCACATGACATCTATTGTTCATCTGGTCACATGACATCTATTGTTCATCTGGTCACATGACATCTATTGTTCATCTGGTCACATGACATCTATTGTTCATCTAGTCACATGACATCTATTGTTCATCTGGTCACATGACATCTATTGTTCATCTGGTCACATGACATCTATTGTTCATCTGGTCACATGACATCTATTGTTCATCTGGTCTCATGACATCTATTGTTCACCTGGTCACATGACATCTATTGTTCATCTGGTCACATGACATCTATTGTTCATCTGGTCACATGACATCTATTGTTCATCTGGTCACATGACATCTATTGTTCATCTGGTCTCATGACATCTATTGTTCACCTGGTCACATGACATCTATTGTTCATCTGGTCACATGACATCTATTGTTCATCTGGTCTCATGACATCTATTGTTCACCTGGTCTCATGACATCTATTGTTCACCTGGTCACATGACATCTATTGTTCACCTGGTCACATGACATCGATTGTTCATCTGGTCACATGACATCGATTGTTCATCTGGTCACATGACATCGATTGTTCATCTGGTCACATGACATCTATTGTTCATCTGGTCACATGACATATATTGTTCATCTAGTCACATGACATCTATTGTTCATCTGGTCACATGACATCTATTGTTCATCTAGTCACATGACATCGATTGTTCATCTGGTCTCATGACATCTATTGTTCATCTGGTCACATGACATCTATTGTTCATCTGGTCACATGACATCTATTGTTCATCTGGTCTCATGACATCTATTGTTCACCTGGTCACATGACATCTATTGTTCATCTGGTCACATTACATCTATTGTTCACCTGGTCACATGACATCTATTGATCATCTGGTCACATGACATCTATTGTTCACCTGGTCACATGACATCTATTGTTCATCTGGTCTCATGACATCTATTGTTCACCTGGTCACATGACATCTGTTGTTCATCTAGTCTCATGACATCTATTGTTCATCTGGTCACATGACATCTATTGTTCACCTGGTCACATGACATCTATTGTTCATCTGGTCACATGACATCTATTGTTCACCTGGTCACATGACATCTATTGATCATCTGGTCACATGACATCTATTGTTCATCTGGTCACATCACATCTATTGTTCATCTGGTCACATGACATCTATTGTTCATCTGGTCACATGACATCTATTGTTCATCTGGTCACATGACATCTATTGTTCATCTGGTCACATGACATCTATTGTTCATCTGGTCACATGACATCTATTGTTCATCAGGTCACATGACATCTATTGTTCACCTGGTCACATGACATCTATTGTTCACCTGGTCACATGACATCTATTGTTCATCTGGTCACATGACATCTATTGTTCATCTGGTCACATGACATCTATTGTTCACCTGGTCACATGACATCTATTGTTCACCTGGTCTCATGACATCTATTGTTCACCTGGTCTCATGACATCTATTGTTCACCTGGTCACATGACATCTATTGTTCACCTGGTCACATGACATCTATTGTTCACCTGGTCACATGACATCTATTGTTCATCTGGTCACATGACATCTATTGTTCACCTGGTCACATGACATCTATTGTTCATCTGGTCACATGACATCTATTGTTCATCTGGTCACATGACATCTATTGTTCATCTGGTCTCATGACATCTATTGTTCATCTGGTCACATGACATCTATTGTTCATCTGGTCACATGACATCTATTGTTCATCTGGTCTCATGACATCTATTGTTCACCTGGTCACATGACATCTATTGTTCATCTGGTCACATGACATCTATTGTTCATCTGGTCACATGACATCTATTGTTCATCTGGTCTGACATCTATTGTTCATCTGGTCACATGACATCTATTGTTCATCTGGTCACATGACATCTATTGTTCATCTGGTCACATGACATCTATTGTTCATCTGGTCACATGACATCTATTGTTCATCTGGTCACATGACATCTATTGTTCATCTGGTCACATGACATCTATTGTTCATCTGGTCACATGACATCTATTGTTCATCTGGTCACATGACATCTATTGTTCATCTGGTCACATGACATCTATTGTTCATCTGGTCACATGACATCTATTGTTCATCTGGTCACATGACATCTATTGTTCATCTGGTCACATGACATCTATTGTTCATCTGGTCACATGACATCTATTGTTCATCTGGTCACATGACATCTATTGTTCATCTGGTCACATGACATCTATTGTTCATCTGGTCACATGACATCTATTGTTCATCTGGACACATGACATCTATTGTTCATCTGGTCACATGACATCTATTGTTCATCTGGTCACATGACATCTATTGTTCATCTGGTCACATGACATCTATTGTTCATCTGGTCACATGACATCTATTGTTCATCTGGTCACATGACATCTATTGTTCATCTGGTCACATGACATCTATTGTTCATCTGGTCACATGACATCTATTGTTCATCTGGTCACATGACATCTATTGTTCATCTGGTCACATGACATCTATTGTTCATCTGGTCACATGACATCTATTGTTCATCTGGTCACATGACATCTATTGTTCATCTGGTCACATGACATCTATTGTTCATCTGGTCACATGACATCTATTGTTCATCTGGTCACATGACATCTATTGTTCATCTGGTCACATGACATCTATTGTTCATCTGGTCACATGACATCTATTGTTCATCTGGTCACATGACATCTATTGTTCACCTGGTCACATGACATCTATTGTTCACCTGGTCACATGACATCTATTGTTCACCTGGTCACATGACATCTATTGTTCATCTGGTCACATGACATCTATTGTTCATCTGGTCACATGACATCTATTGTTCATCTGGTCACATGACATCTATTGTTCATCTGGTCACATGACATCTATTGTTCACCTGGTCACATGACATCTATTGTTCATCTGGTCACATGACATCTATTGTTCATCTGGTCACATGACATCTATTGTTCATCTGGTCACATGACATCTATTGTTCATCTGGTCACATGACATCTATTGTTCATCTGGTCACATGACATCTATTGTTCATCTGGTCACATGACATCTATTGTTCATCTGGTCACATGACATCTATTGTTCATCTGGTCACATGACATCTATTGTTCATCTGGTCACATGACATCTATTGTTCATCTGGTCACATGACATCTATTGTTCACCTGGTCACATGACATCTATTGTTCACCTGGTCACATGACATCTATTGTTCATCTGGTCACATGACATCTATTGTTCATCTGGTCACATGACATCTATTGTTCATCTGGTCACATGACATCTATTGTTCATCTGGTCACATGACATCTATTGTTCATCTGGTCACATGACATCTATTGTTCACCTGGTCACATGACATCTATTGTTCACCTGGTCACATCTATTGTTCACCTGGTCACATGACATCTATTGTTCATCTGGTCACATGACATCTATTGTTCATCTGGTCACATGACATCTATTGTTCATCTGGTCACATGACATCTATTGTTCACCTGGTCACATGACATCTATTGTTCATCTGGTCACATGACATCTATTGTTCACCTGGTCACATGACATCTATTGTTCATCTGGTCACATGACATCTATTGTTCATCTGGTCACATGACATCTATTGTTCATCTGGTCACATGACATCTATTGTTCATCTGGTCACATGACATCTATTGTTCATCTGGTCACATGACATCTATTGTTCATCTGGTCACATGACATCTATTGTTCATCTGGTCACATGACATCTATTGTTCATCTGGTCACATGACATCTATTGTTCATCTGGTGACATCTATTGTTCATCTGGTCACATGACATCTATTGTTCATCTGGTCACATGACATCTATTGTTCATCTGGTCACATGACATCTATTGTTCATCTGGTCACATGACATCTATTGTTCATCTGGTCACATGACATCTATTGTTCATCTGGTCACATGACATCTATTGTTCATCTGGTCACATGACATCTATTGTTCATCTGGTCACATGACATCTATTGTTCATCTGGTCACATGACATCTATTGTTCATCTGGTCTGACATCTATTGTTCATCTGGTCACATGACATCTATTGTTCATCTGGTCACATGACATCTATTGTTCATCTAGTCACATGACATCTATTGTTCATCTGGTCACATGACATCTATTGTTCATCTGGTCACATGACATCTATTGTTCATCTGGTCACATGACATCTATTGTTCACCTGGTCACATGACATCTATTGTTCATCTGGTCACATGACATCTATTGATCATCTGGTCACATGACATCTATTGTTCATCTGGTCACATGACATCTATTGTTCATCTGGTCACATGACATCTATTGTTCATCTGGTCATGACATCTATTGTTCATCTGGTCACATGACATCTATTGTTCATCTGGTCACATGACATCTATTGTTCATCTGGTCACATGACATCTATTGTTCATCTGGTCACATGACATCTATTGTTCATCTGGTCACATGACATCTATTGTTCATCTGGTCACATGACATCTATTGTTCATCTGGTCACATGACATCTATTGTTCATCTGGTCACATGACATCTATTGTTCACCTGGTCACATGACATCTATTGTTCACCTGGTCACATGACATCTATTGTTCACCTGGTCACATGACATCTATTGTTCATCTGGTCACATGACATCTATTGTTCATCTGGTCACATGACATCTATTGATCATCTGGTCACATGACATCTATTGTTCATCTGGTCACATGACATCTATTGTTCATCTGGTCACATGACATCTATTGTTCACCTGGTCACATGACATCTATTGTTCACCTGGTCACATGACATCTATTGTTCACCTGGTCACATGACATCTATTGTTCATCTGGTCACATGACATCTATTGTTCATCTGGTCACATGACATCTATTGTTCATCTGGTCACATGACATCTATTGTTCATCTGGTCACATGACATCTATTGTTCATCTAGTCTCATGACATCTATTGTTCACCTGGTCACATGACATCTATTGTTCACCTGGTCACATGACATCTATTGTTCATCTGGTCACATGACATCTATTGTTCACCTGGTCACATGACATCTATTGTTCACCTGGTCACATGACATCTATTGTTCACCTGGTCACATGACATCTATTGATCATCTGGTCACATGACATCTATTGATCATCTGGTCACATGACATCTATTGATCATCTGGTCACATGACATCTATTGTTCATCTGGTCACATGACATCTATTGTTCACCTGGTCACATGACATCTATTGTTCACCTGGTCACATGACATCTATTGTTCATCTGGTCACATGACATCTGTTGTTCATCCGGTTCATCTTGTTTCAGTCGCTGCTGCGACAAGAAGAGCTGTGGGAACCGGAACGAAACGCCATCAGACCCTGTGATCATCGACAGGTACAGACACACACACACACACACACACATACATTACATTACATGTCATTTAGCACAGGGGTCCCCAACCCCCGGGCCGCAGTGAATAAATAAATTTTATTTTGTATTTTTTTAATCAGTCGGAAAAATATCTTATTTTGAAAAAGGACCGGATACACCCGTGTGTCTGAGCCGCGTTCAGGAGTCTTAAAGTTTGGGTTTATCGCTGCACGCGAGTCTCACACGCCGAACCCTCTGCTGGCGGCACAGTGACAAAGAATCTTAAAACATATTCAACCTGCTCAATGAATTCTGTCACTTCAGGGAAATGACAACTGTTTTCAAGTTCGCCGATAAAGTCGCTGCTGTGTGGGCGAGTGAACAGCGGAATATTCTACATGTTTCAGACGTTGACCGGGTGGCAGTGGCGTCCCTAGGCTAAAAAGCCCCGGATGTTTTTTAATTAGCCCCGAATGTCAACCTTAGAGTACAAACTAAGGACAACAAGAATACAGGAAGTAACTTTTCCTCAACTCAGTCAAACTACTAAAGTACCATAAGTAAGTGCTATTTAAGAGCCACTGAAGTGCAAATCTGTGTTTTAATCCAGATATAGTCGGAAAAGATGTGTTTTCAGTCTCAGGCGGAAGATGTAGAGACTTCCTGCTGTCCTGATGTCAGTGGGGAGCTCGTTCCACCACTGAGGAGCCAGGACAGCAACAGTCTGGATGTAGAGTGATGAGCTCGAGGTGCAGGAGGCACAAGACGATTGGCTGTTGCCGAGCGGAGCGAACGTGCCGGGGTGTACGGTGTGACCATATCCCGGATGTAGACGGCGCCCGATCCGTCTAGAGCACGGTACCAAGAACCAGTGTTTTGAAGCGGATGCTGCTCCACCGGTAACCATGGAGAGTGGAGGAGCGGAGTGGTGTGGGTGAATTTCGGGAGGCTGAAGACCAGTCAAGCTGCTGCATTCTGGACGAGCTGCAGAGGTCGGATGGCCTTAGCGGGTAGACCAGCCAGGAGGGAGTTGCAGTAGTCGAGGCGTGAAATGACCAGAGCCTGGACCAGAGCCTGGACCAGAACCTGTGCCGCCTTCTGAGTAAGAAGAGGCCGTATTCTCCTGATGTTGTGCAGCATGTACCTACAGGAACGCGTCATCACAGCGATGTTGGCCGTCAGGGAGAGTTGACTGTCTAGTGTCACCCCGAGGTTCCTGGCAGTCGGGGGCGGGGCCAACACAGAGCTGTTGAAGGTGGTAGTCAGGTCATGGGTTTCAAGATTCAAGATTCAAGATTCAAGATGTTTTATTTGTCACATACACACACAGGGTGTGCAGTGAAATGAAAGTGGCAATGCTCAGCAGGAATGTGCAAGGGCAACAAGTACACACTATTTACAAATAAAAAACAACACAATATTTACAGTAAGTGTGTGTGTGTGTGTGTGTGTGCCTAAGAGGGGCAGTTGTGTGGGTCTATGTGGGGGTCCTGGTGAGGTCGGAGTTCACAATCCTGATGGCCTGAGAGCCTTTCCCTGGAAGGAATAGTAGCTCGGTCTTGTCAGGGTTGATCTTCAGGTGGTGAGCAGACATCCACTGAGAGATGTCGGTCAGACAGGCAGAGATTCTGCTACCTGTGTTTCAGACGGTGGAAACGAGAAGATCAGTTGGGTGTCGTCAGCATAGCTATGGTAGGAGAAGCCATGCGAACGAATGACAGAGCCGAGAGAAGAGGAGGGGACCCAGGACGGAGCCTTGAGGAACCCCATAGTGAGAGGAAGAGGAGGGGACCCAGGACGGAGCCTTGAGGAACCCCATAGTGAGAGGAAGAGGAGGGGACCCAGGACGGAGCCTTGAGAGACCCCACAGTGAGAGGAAGAGGAGGGGACCCAGGACGCAGCCTTGAGGGACCCCACAGTGAGAGGAAGAGGAGGGGACCCAGGACGGAGCCTTGAGGGACCCCATAGTGAGAGGAAGAGGAGGGGACCCAGGACGGAGCCTTGAGGAACCCCATAGTGAGAGGAAGAGGAGGGGACCCAGGATGGAGCCTTGAGGACCCCATAGTGAGAGGAAGAGGAGGAAGAGGAGGGGACCCAGGACGGAGCCTTGAGGAACCCCATAGTAAGAGGAAGAGGAGGGGACCCAGGATGGAGCCTTGAGGGACCCCACAGTGAGAGGAAGAGGAGGGGACCCAGGACGGAGCCTTGAGGGACCCCATAGTGAGAGGAAGAGGAGGGGACCCAGGACAGAGCCTTGAGGAACCCCATAGTGAGAGGAAGAGGAGGGGACCCAGGATGGAGCCTTGAGGGACCCCACAGTGAGAGGAAGAGGAGGGTACCCAGGACGGAGCCTTGAGGAACCCCATAGTGAGAGGAAGAGGAGGGGACCCAGGATGGAGCCTTGAGGGACCCCACAGTGAGAGGAAGAGGAGGGTACCCAGGACGGAGCCTTGAGGAACCCCATAGTGAGAGGAAGAGGAGGGGACCCAGGATGGAGCCTTGAGGTACCCCACAGTGAGAGGAAGAGGAGGGGACCCAGGATGGAGCCTTGAGGAACCCCATAGTGAGAGGAAGAGGAGGGGACCCAGGATGGAGCCTTGAGGTACCCCACAGTGAGAGGAAGAGGAGGGGACCCAGGATGGAGCCTTGAGGGACCCCATAGTGAGAGGGAAGAGGAGGGACCCAGGATGGAGCCTTGAGACCCCATAGTGAGAGGAAGAGGAGGGACCCAGGATGGAGCCTTGAGGACCCCATAGTGAGAGGAAGAGGAGGGACCCAGGACGGAGCCTTGAGGAACCCCATAGTGAGAGGAAGAGGAGGGACCCAGGACGGAGCCTTGAGGACCCCATAGTGAGAGGAAGAGGAGGGACCCAGGACGGAGCCTTGAGGGACCCCACGTGAGAGGAGGGGACCCAGGATGGAGCCTTGAGGGACCCCATAGTGAGAGGAAGAGGAGGGACCCAGGACGGAGCCTTGAGGACCCCATAGTGAGAGGAAGAGGAGGGACCCAGGACGGAGCCTTGAGGACCCCAGCAGTGAGAGGAGGAGGGGACCCAGGACGGAGCCTTGAGGGACCCCATAGTGAGAGGAAGAGGAGGGACCCAGGACGGAGCCTTGAGGACCCCATAGTGAGAGGAAGAGGAGGGACCCAGGAGCCTTGAGGACCCCATAGTGAGAGGAAGGAGGGGACCCAGGACGGAGCCTTGAGGGACCCCACAGTGAGAGGAAGAGGAGGGACCCAGGACGAGCCTTGAGGACCCCATAGTGAGAGGGAAGAGGAGGGGACCCAGGACGGAGCCTTGAGGACCCCATAGTGAGAGGAAGAGGAGGGGACCCAGGACGGAGCCTTGAGGGACCCCATAGTGAGAGGAAGAGGAGGGGACCCAGGACGGAGCCTTGAGGACCCCATAGTGAGAGGAAGAGGAGGGGACCCAGGACGGAGCCTTGAGGGACCCCATAGTGAGAGGAAGAGGAGGGGACCCAGGACGGAGCCTTGAGGGACCCCACAGTGAGAGGAAGAGGAGGGGACCCAGGACGGAGCCTTGAGGAACCCCATAGTGAGAGAAGAGGAGGGGACCTAGGACGGAGCCTTGAGGAACCCCAGTAGTGAGAGGAAGTGGAGGGGACCCAGGACGGAGCCTTGAGGAACCCCAGTAGTGAGAGGAAGTGGAGGGGACCCAGGATGGAGCCTTGAGGAACCCCATAGTGAGAGAAGAGGAGGGGACCCAGGACGGAGCCTTGAGGGAACCCAAAGTGAGAGGAAGAGGAGGGGACCCAGGACGGAGCCTTGAGGAACCCCAGTAGTGAGAGGAAGTGGAGGGGACCCAGGACGGAGCCTTGAGGAACCCCATAGTGAGAGAAGAGGAGGGGACCCAGGACGGAGCCTTGAGGAACCCCATAGTGAGAGGAAGAGGAGGGGACCCAGGACGGAGCCTTGAGGGACACCACAGTGAGAGGAAGAGGAGGGGACCCAGGACGGAGCCTTGGGGGACCCCACAGTGAGAGGAAGAGGAGGGGACCCAGGACGGAGCCTTGAGAGACCCCAAAGTGAGAGGAAGAGGAGGGGACCCAGGACGGAGCCTTGAGGAACCCCATAGTGAGAGAAGAGGAGGGGACCCAGGATGGAGCCTTGAGGGACCCCACAGTGAGAGGAAGAGGAGGGGACCCAGGACGGAGCCTTGAGGGACCCCACAGTGAGAGGAAGAGGAGGGGACCCAGGACGGAGCCTTGAGGGACCCCAAAGTGAGAGGAAGAGGAGGGGACCCAGGACGGAGCCTTGAGGAACCCCATAGTGAGAGAAGAGGAGGGGACCCAGGACGGAGCCTTGAGGGACCCCACAGTGAGAGGAAGAGGAGGGGACCCAGGACGGAGCCTTGAGGAACCCCACAGTGAGAGGAAGAGGAGGGGACCCAGGACGGAGCCTTGAGGAACCCCATAGTGAGAGGAAGAGGAGGGGACCCAGGACGGAGCCTTGAGGGACCCCATAGTGAGAGGAAGAGGAGGGGACCCAGGACGGAGCCTTGAGGGACCCCACAGTGAGAGGAAGAGGAGGGGACCCAGGATGGAGCCTTGAGGGACCCCACAGTGAGAGAAGAGGAGGGGACCCAGGATGGAGCCTTGAGGGACCCCACAGTGAGAGGAAGAGGAGGGGACCCAGGACGGAGCCTTGAGGAACCCCAGTAGTGAGAGGAAGTGGAGGGGACCCAGGATGGAGCCTTGAGGAACCCCATAGTGAGAGAAGAGGAGGGGACCCAGGACGGAGCCTTGAGGAACCCCATAGTGAGAGGAAGAGGAGGGGACCCAGGACGGAGCCTTGAGGGACCCCACAGTGAGAGGAAGAGGAGGGGACCCAGGACGGAGCCTTGAGGAACCCCAGTAGTGAGAGGAAGTGGAGGGGACCCAGGACGGAGCCTTGAGGAACCCCACAGTGAGAGGAAGAGGAGGGGACCTAGGACGGAGCCTTGAGGGACCCCACAGTGAGAGGAAGAGGGGACCCAGGACGGAGCCTTGAGGAACCCCAGAGTGAGAGAAGAGGAGGGGACCCAGGACGGAGCCTTGAGGGACCCCACAGTGAGAGGAAGAGGAGGGGACCCAGGACGGAGCCTTGAGGAACCCCATAGTGAGAGGAAGAGGAGGGGACCCAGGACGGAGCCTTGAGGAACCCCAGTAGTGAGAGAAGAGGAGGAGACCCAGGACGGAGCCCTGAGGGACCCCAGTAGTGAGAGAAGAGGAGGAGACCCAGGACGGAGCCCTGAGGGACCCCAGTAGTGAGAGAAGAGGAGGGGACCTAAGACGGAGCCTTGAGGGACCCCATAGTGAGAGAAGAGGAGGGGACCCAGGACGGAGCCTTGAGGGACCCCATAGTGAGAGAAGAGGAGGGGACCCAGGACGGAGCCTTGAGGGACCCCATAGTGAGAGGAAGAGGAGGGGACCCAGGACGGAGCCTTGAGGAACCCCATAGTGAGAGGAAGAGGAGGGGACCCAGGACGGAACCTTGAGGGACCCCACAGTGAGAGGAAGAGGAGGGGACCCAGGACGGAGCCTTGAGGGACCCCACAGTGAGAGGAAGAGGAGGGGACCCAGGACGGAGCCTTGAGGGACCCCATAGTGAGAGGAAGAGGAGGGGACCCAGGACGGAGCCTTGAGGAACCCCATAGTGAGAGAAGAGGAGGGGACCCAGGACGGAGCCTTGAGGGACCCCACAGTGAGAGGAAGAGGAGTGGACCCAAGACGGAGCCTTGAGGAACCCCATAGTGAGAGGAAGAGGAGTGGACCCAGGACGGAGCCTTGAGGAACCCCATAGTGAGAGGAAGAGGAGGGGACCCAGGACGGAGCCTTGAGGAACCCCATAGTGAGAGGAAGAGGAGGGGACCCAGGACGGCGCCTTGAGGGACCCCCCCATAGTGAGAGGAAGAGGAGGGGACCCAGGACGGAGCCTTGAGGGACCCCACAGTGAGAGGAAGAGGAGGGGACCCAGGATGGAGCCTTGAGGGACCCCACAGTGAGAGAAGAGGAGGGGACCCAGGACGGAGCCTTGAGGGACCCCACAGTGAGAGGAAGAGGAGGGGACCCAGGACGGAGCCTTGAGGGACCCCACAGTGAGAGGAAGAGGGGACCCAGGACAGAGCCTTGAGGGACCCCACAGTGAGAGGAAGAGGGGACCCAGGACGGAGCCTTGAGGGACCCCACAGTGAGAGGAAGAGGAGGGGACCCAGGACGGAGCCCCGAGGAACCCCATAGTGAGAGGAAGAGAAGGGGACCCAGGACGGAGCCTTGAGGGACCCCATAGTGAGAGCAAGAGGAGGGGACCCAGGACGGAGCCTTGAGGGACCCCACAGTGAGAGGAAGAGGAGGGGACCCAGGATGGAGCCTTGAGGGACCCCACAGTGAGAGAAGAGGAGGGGACCCAGGACGGAGCCTTGAGGGACCCCATAGTGAGAGGAAGAGGAGGGGACCCAGGACGGAGCCTTGAGGAACCCCATAGTGAGAGGAAGAGGAGGGGACCCAGGACGGAGCCTTGAGGAACCCCATAGTGAGAGGAAGAGGAGGGGACCCAGGACGGAGCCTTGAGGGACCCCACAGTGAGAGGAAGAGGAGGGGACCCAGGACGGAGCCTTGAGGGACCCCACAGTGAGAGGAAGAGGGGACCCAGGACGGAGCCTTGAGGGACCCCACAGTGAGAGGAAGAGGAGGGGACCCAGGACGGAGCCCCGAGGAACCCCACAGTGAGAGGAAGAGGATCAGACACAGATCCTCTCCACGTTACCCGGTAAGTGCGGTCGTTAAGGTAGGAAGAGAAAAGAGCGAGTGCAGTGCCTGAGATCCCAGGTCCTGAAGAAAAGAGATAAGGATCTGGTGGTTCACGGTGTCAAATGCTGCAGAAAGGTCTAGAAGGATAAGGACAGAGGAGAGAGAGGCTGCTCTAGCAGAGTGAAGGATAAGGACAGAGGAGAGAGAGGATGCTCTAGCAGAGTGAAGGATAAGGACAGAGGAGAGAGAGGATGCTCTAGCAGAGTGAAGGATAAGGACAGAGGAGAGAGAGGATGCTCTAGCAGAGTGAAGGATAAGGACAGAGGAGAGAGAGGCTGCTCTAGCAGAGTGAAGGATAAGGACAGAGGAGAGAGAGGCTGCTCTAGCAGAGTGAAGGATAAGGACAGAGGAGAGAGAGGCTGCTCTAGCAGAGTGAAGGATAAGGACAGAGGAGAGAGAGAGGATGCTCTAGCAGAGTGAAGGATAAGGACAGAGGAGAGAGAGGATGCTCTAGCAGAGTGAAGGATAAGGACAGAGGAGAGAGAGGCTGCTCTAGCAGAGTGAAGGATAAGGACAGAGGAGAGAGAGGATGCTCTAGCAGAGTGAAGGATCAGGACAGAGGAGAGAGAGGATGCTCTAGCAGAGTGAAGGATCAGGACAGAGGAGAGAGAGGATGCTCTAGCAGAGTGAAGCTGCTCAGCAAGGAGGCCAGTCTCTGTCGAGTGGCCTTGTCTCCAGACTGGTGAGGGTCAAGAAGGTCGTTACTGTGGCGATAGGAGGACACTTGGCTCAAGAGAGCTCGCTCCAGAGTTTTGGAGAGAAAAGGAGGAAGAGAGACCGGTCTGTAGTTGCTGACTCCAGACGGGTCGAGGTGGTTTCTTCAGGAGAGGGTTGACTCTCGCCTCCTTCAGAGGGAAACAGCCAGTTGAGAGGGAGCTGTTAATAAGATGGGTGAGGAAGGTCAGAAGGTCAGGAGCAATAGCCTGGAGAATGGGAGAAGGGCGCAGGTGGTCGGTCGAGCGGAGGTCACCAAGCTAAGAACTTGATTGGGAGACAGGGGGGTGAAAGAGGAAAGAGAGGGGGATGAAGAAGTTAGTGTTGGTGAGGAGATAGAAGATGGATTAGTAAAGGAGGAGCGGATGTCGTCCATCTTGTTTGTAACGTAGTCACAAAGTGGCAGAAGGGTGGAAGGAGGAGGGGCCAGGGGGGATCAAGGAGGTTGGAAAAGATAGAGAAGAGTTGTTTGGGGTTAGAGAAGATTCAAGATTCAAGATGTTTTATTTGTCACATACACACACAGGGTGTGCAGTGAAATGAAAGTGGCAATGCTCAGCAGGAATGTGCAAGGGCAACAAGTACACACTATTTACAATAAAAAACAACACAATATTTACAGTAAGTGTGTGTGTGTATGTGTGTGTGTGTGTGCCTAAGAGGGGCAGTTGTGTGGGTCTATGTGGGGGTCCTGGTGAGGTCGGAGTTCACAGTCCTGATGGCCTGAGGAAAGAAACTCCGTCTCAGTCTCTCTGTTCTTGCAGCGTGACTACGGAGGCGCCTGCCTGACCGCAGCAGCTGAAACAGTCTGTTGTTGGGGTGGTGAGGATCCTTCATGATCCTGCCGGCTCTGGTTCTGCACCTCCTGGTGTACAAGTCCTGCAGGGTGAGGAGTGTAGTTCCAATAGTGCGTTCAGCCGATCACACTACTCTCTGCAGAGCCTTCCTGTCCTGAGCGGAGCAGTTGCCAAACCAGGCTGTGATGCTTCCTGTCAGGACGCTCTCTACAGCTCCAGAGTAGAAGGACTGAAGGATCCTCTGGGAAACTTTAAATTTCCTCAGCTGCCTGAGGTGGTAGAGGCGCTGCCTTGCCTTTCTCACCAGAGTGTCTGTGTTCGTTGACCATGTCAGATCCTCGGTAATGTGGACTCCCAGGTATTTATACCCGCTCACCCTCTCCACAGTAGTCCCGTTAATCCCCAGTGGTGAGTACGTCCTCTGTTGTTGTACCCTCCTAAAGTCCACAATCAGCTCCTTAGTTTTGGTGACATTCATGATGAGGCTGTTGTCCTGGCACCAGAGTGACAGATCAGCAACTTCCTCCAGGTAGGCCTTCTCGTCGTTGTCGGAGATCAGGCCCACCACCACTGTGTCATCCGCAAACTTGATGATGGTGTTGGAGCTGAACCTGGCCACACAGTCATGGGTGAGTGGGTAGCAGGTCCGTCTTTCAATCAATGTGTACAGGAGTACAGTAGGGGCTGAGGACGCAACCCTGGGGGATCCTGTGTTCAGGGTGAGGATTTGAGGTGTGTCTGCCCACCCTGACCACCTGTGGCCTGGCGGTCAGGAAGTCCAGGATCCAAGCACACAGCGGGGTGTTCAGTCCCAGCTCAATCAGCTTGCCGGCCAGTCTGGGGGGGACTATGGTGTTGAAAGCTGAACTATAATCAATGAACAGCAGTCTCACATAGCTCCCCCTCTGGCTGTCCAGATGAGAGAGTGTGGTGTGCAGCACCTGGGAGACAGCATCATCCGTGGATCTGTTTGGGCGATAAGCAAACTGCAGCGGGTCCATGGAGGAAGGGAGGAAGGCGCAGATGTAGTCCTTTATCAGCCTCTCAGCATTTCATGACCACCGAGGTGAGGGCCACCGGTCGGTAGTCATTCATACATGCTGGAGAAGCATTCTTGGGCACAGGGACAATAGTGGATCTCTTGAAGCAGGCGGGGACCACGGACTCAGCCAGGAGAGGTTGAATATTGTGGTGAACACTGGAGCTAGCTGGTTAGCACAGGTCTTCAGTACTCGCCCAGATATGCCATCTGGACCTGCAGCTTTCCTGGTGTTCACCCTCAACAGAGCCCTCCTCACACTGTGCTCGGTCACAGAGTGTGTGTTCATCCCCAGCGGTAGAACTCACCTCGGCTACGCTAACGGTGTTGTTGTTAGTCGGCGAGCTAAGCGCTGTTGTTGCTAGCCTCAAACCGTGCATAAAATGAGTTCAGGTCGTCCGCTAGGGATGCGTCGGCACTCACCATTGCGGGGTCTGCTCTGGTAGTCTGTGATAGTCCGTAGCCCCTGCCATAGGCGCCTGGTGTCGCTGCTCCATCTGTGATTCCACTCT
>NC_079401.1:241680-263369 GCF_029220125.1 Pseudoliparis swirei
AGATGTGATGTGACCAGATGAACAATAGATGTCATGTGACCAGATGAACAATAGATGTCATGAGACCAGGTGAACAATAGATGTCATGTGACCAGGTGAACAATAGATGTCATGAGACCAGATGAACAATAGATGTCATGTGACCAGATGAACAATAGATGTCATGTGACCAGATGAACAATAGATGTCATGTGACCAGATGAACAATAGATGTCATGTGACCAGATGAACAATAGATGTCATGTGACCAGATGAACAATAGATGTCATGTGACCAGATGAACAATCGATGTCATGTGACCAGGTGAACAATAGATGTCATGAGACCAGATGAACAATAGATGTCATGTGACCAGGTGAACAATAGATGTCATGAGACCAGATGAACAATAGATGTCATGTGACCAGATGAACAATAGATGTCATGTGACCAGATGAACAATAGATGTCATGTGACCAGATGAACAATAGATGTCATGTGACCAGATGAACAATAGATGTCATGTGACCAGATGAACAATAGATGTCATGTGACCAGATGAACAATAGATGTCATGTGACCAGATGAACAATAGATGTCATGTGACCAGATGAACAATAGATGTCATGTGACCCGATGAACAATAGATGTCATGTGACCAGATGAACAATAGATGTCATGAGACCAGGTGAACAATAGATGTCATGTGACCAGGTGAACAATAGATGTCATGAGACCAGATGAACAATAGATGTCATGTGACCAGATGAACAATAGATGTCATGTGACCAGATGAACAATAGATGTCATGTGACCAGGTGAACAATAGATGTCATGTGACCAGATGAACAATAGATGTCATGTGACCAGGTGAACAATAGATGTCATGTGACCAGGTGAACAATAGATGTCATGTGACCAGATGAACAATAGATGTCATGTGACCAGATGATCAATAGATGTCATGTGACCAGGTGAACAATAGATGTCATGTGACCAGATGAACAATAGATGTCATGTGACCAGATGAACAATAGATGTCATGTGACCAGATAAACAATAGATGTCATGTGACCAGGTGAACAATAGATGTCATGTGACCAGGTGAACAATAGATGTCATGTGACCAGATGAACAATAGATGTCATGTGACCAGATGATCAATAGATGTCATGTGACCAGGTGAACAATAGATGTAATGTGACCAGATGAACAATAGATGTCATGTGACCAGATGAACAATAGATGTCATGTGACCAGGTGAACAATAGATGTCATGTGACCAGATGAACAATAGATGTCATGTGACCAGATGATCAATAGATGTCATGTGACCAGGTGAACAATAGATGTAATGTGACCAGATGAACAATAGATGTCATGTGACCAGATGAACAATAGATGTCATGTGACCAGATAAACAATAGATGTCATGTGACCAGGTGAACAATAGATGTCATGTGACCAGGTGAACAATAGATGTCATGTGACCAGATGAACAATAGATGTCATGTGACCAGGTGAACAATAGATGTCATGTGACCAGATGAACAATAGATGTCATGTGACCAGATGAACAATAGATGTGATGTGACCAGATGAACAATAGATGTGATGTGACCAGATGAACAATAGATGTCATGTGACCAGATGAACAATAGATGTCATGTGACCAGGTGAACAATAGATGTCATGTGACCAGGTGAACAATAGATGTCATGTGACCAGATGAACAATAGATGTCATGTGACCAGGTGAACAATAGATGTCATGTGACCAGATGAACAATAGATGTCATGTGACCAGATGAACAATAGATGTCATGTGACCAGGTGAACAATAGATGTCATGTGACCAGATGAACAATAGATGTCATGTGACCAGGTGAACAATAGATGTCATGTGACCAGATGAACAATAGATGTCATGTGACCAGATGAACAATAGATGTCATGTGACCAGATGAACAATAGATGTGATGTGACCAGATGAACAATAGATGTCATGTGACCAGGTGAACAATATATGTCATGTGACCAGATGAACAATAGATGTCATGAGACCAGATGAACAATAGATGTCATGTGACCAGATGAACAATAGATGTCATGTGACCAGATGAACAATAGATGTCATGTGACCAGATGAACAATAGATGTCATGTGACCAGGTGAACAATAGATGTCATGTGACCAGATGAACAATAGATGTCATGAGACCAGATGAACAATAGATGTCATGTGACCAGATGAACAATAGATGTCATGTGACCCGATGAACAATAGATGTCATGTGACCAGATGATCAATAGATGTCATGTGACCTCTCTCTCAGCTGATCACTGCTCATGCTATCCGGGTGCAGACTCCTCCCCGTCACGTCCCCGGTGTTGTCGAGGTAACGCTGTCCTACAAGTCCAAGCAGTTCTGTAAGGGAGCACCTGGGCGATTCGTTTACACAGGTACACACACACACACACACACACACACACGCATACTGAGACATACCACTTTCAACTGTTGCTGATGTTCAAGAAGGAAGAAACACTGTCTGACCAATCAGAGGGCAGAGAGAATCAAACTGACCAATCAGAGAAGACGGCTACCCAAACTTTAAGAACCTCCTGTATGACCTTTAGAACATGTTACAGGACCACTAGAACCTCCTGTAGGGCCTTTAGAACATGTTACAGGACCACTAGAACCTCCTGTAGGACCTTTAGAACATGTTACAGGACCACTAGAACCTCCTGTAGGGCCTTTAGAACATGTTACAGGACCACTAGAACCTCCTGTATGACCTTTAGAACATGTTAAAGGACCACTAGAACCACCTGTATGACCTTTAGAACATGTTACAGGACCACTAGAACCTCCTGTAGGACCTTTAGAACGTGTTAAAGGACCACTAGAACCTCCTGTATGACCTTTAGAACATGTTACAGGACCACTAGAACCTCCTGTATGACCTTTAGAACATGTTACAGGACAACTACAACCTCCTGTATGACCTTTAGAACATGTTACAGGACAACTAGAACCTCCTGTATTACCTTTAGAACGTGTTACAGGACCACTAGAACCTCCTGTATGACCTTTAGAACGTGTTACAGGACCACTAGAACCTCCTGTAGGGCCTTTAGAACATGTTACAGGACCACTAGAACCTCCTGTATGACCTTTAGAACATGTTACAGGACCACTAGAACCTCCTGTATGACCTTTAGAACATGTTACAGGACCACTAGAACCTCCTGTAGGACCTTTAGAACATGTTACAGGACCACTAGAACCTCCTGTAGGGCCTTTAGAACATGTTAAAGGACCACTAGAACCACCTGTATGACCTTTAGAACATGTTACAGGACCACTAGAACCACCTGTATGACTTTTAGAACATGTTACAGGACCACTAGAACCTCCTGTAGGGCCTTTAGAACATGTTAAAGGACCACTAGAACCTCCTGTAGGACCTTTAGAACATGTTACAGGACCACTAGAACCTCCTGTATGACCTTTAGAACGTGTTACAGGACCACTAGAACCTCCTGTATGACCTTTAGAACGTGTTACAGGACCACTAGAACCTCCTGTATGACCTTTAGAACGTGTTACAGGACCACTAGAACCTCCTGTAGGGCCTTTAGAACATGTTACAGGACCACTAGAACCTCCTGTATGACCTTTAGAACATGTTACAGGACCACTAGAACCTCCTGTATGACCTTTAGAACATGTTACAGGACCACTAGAACCTCCTGTAGGACCTTTAGAACATGTTACAGGACCACTAGAACCTCCTGTAGGGCCTTTAGAACATGTTAAAGGACCACTAGAACCTCCTGTAGGGCCTTTAGAACATGTTACAGGACCAATAGAACCTCCTGTATGACCTTTAGAACATGTTACAGGACCACTAGAACCTCCTGTATGACCTTTAGAACATGTTACAGGACCACTAGAACCTCCTGTATGACCTTTAGAACATGTTACAGGACCACTAGAACCTTCTGTAGGACCTTTAGAACATGTTACAGGACCACTAGAACCTCCTGTAGGGCCTTTAGAACATGTTAAAGGACCACTAGAACCACCTGTATGACCTTTAGAACATGTTACAGGACCACTAGAACCACCTGTATGACTTCTAGAACATGTTACAGGACCACTAGAACCTCCTGTAGGGCCTTTAGAACATGTTAAAGGACCACTAGAACCTCCTGTATGACCTTTAGAACATGTTACAGGACCACTAGAACCTCCTGTATGACCTTTAGAACATGTTACAGGACCACTAGAACCTCCTGTAGGACCTTTAGAACATGTTACAGGACCACTAGAACCTCCTGTAGGACCTTTAGAACATGTTACAGGACCACTAGAACCTCCTGTAGGACCTTTAGAACATGTTAAAGGACCACTAGAACCTCCTGTATGACCTTTAGAACATGTTAAAGGACCACTAGAACCTCCTGTATGACCTTTAGAACATGTTACAGGACCACTTGAACCTCCTGTATGACCTTTAGAACATGTTACAGGACCACTAGAACCTCCTGTATGACCTTTAGAACATGTTAAAGGACCACTAGAACCTCCTGTATGACCTTTAGAACATGTTACAGGACCACTTGAACCTCCTGTATGACCTTTAGAACATGTTACAGGACCACTAGAACCTCCTGTAGGACCTTTAGAACACGTTAAAGGACCACTAGAACCTCCTGTATGACCTTTAGAACATGTTAAAGGACCACTAGAATCTCCTGTATGACCTTTAGAACATGTTACAGGACCACTAGAACCTCCTGTATGACCTTTAGAACATGATAAAGGACCACTAGAACCTCCTGTATGACCTTTAGAACATGTTACAGGACCACTAGAACCTCCTGTATGACTTTTAGAACATGTTACAGGACCACTATAACCTCCTGTATGGCCTTTAGAACATGTTAAAGGACCACTAGAACCACCTGTATGACCTTTAGAACATGTTACAGGACCACTAGAACCTCCTGTATGACTTTTAGAACATGTTACAGGACCACTAGAACCTCCTGTAGGGCCTTTAGAACATGTTAAAGGACCACTAGAACCACCTGTATGACCTTTAGAACATGTTACAGGACCACTAGAACCTCCTGTATGACCATTAGAACATGTTACAGGACCACTAGCACCTCCTGTATGACCTTTAGAACATGTTACAGGACCACTAGAACCTCCTGTATGACCTTTAGAACGTGTTACAGGACCACTAGAACCTCCTGTATGACATTTAGAACATGATACAGGACCACTAGAACCTCCTGTAGGGCCTTTAGAACATGTTACAGGACCAATAGAACCTCCTGTATGACCTTTAGAACATGTTACAGGACCACTAGAACCTCCTGTATGACCTTTAGAACATGTTACAGGACCACTAGAACCTCCTGTAGGACCTTTAGAACATGTTACAGGACCAATAGAACCTCCTGTAGGACCTTTAGAACATGTTACAGGACCACTAGAACCTCCTGTATGACCTTTAGAACATGTTACAGGACCACTAGAACCTCCTGTATGACCTTTAGAACATGTTACAGGACCACTAGAACCTCCTGTAGGACCTTTAGAACATGTTAAAGGACCACTAGAACCTCCTGTATGACCTTTAGAACATGTTAAAGGACCACTAGAACCTCCTGTATGACCTTTAGAACATGTTACAGGACCACTAGAACCTCCTGTAGGACCTTTAGAACATGTTACAGGACCACTAGAACCTCCTGTAGGACCTTTAGAACATGTTACAGGACCACTAGAACCTCCTGTAGGACCTTTAGAACATGTTAAAGGACCACTAGAACCTCCTGTATGACCTTTAGAACATGTTAAAGGACCACTAGAACCTCCTGTATGACCTTTAGAACATGTTACAGGACCACTAGAACCTCCTGTATGACCTTTAGAACATGTTAAAGGACCACTAGAACCTCCTGTAGGACCTTTAGAACATGTTACAGGACCACTAGAACCTCCTGTAGGACCTTTAGAACATGTTACAGGACCACTAGAACCTCCTGTAGGACCTTTAGAACATGTTACAGGACCACTAGAACCTCCTGTATGACCTTTAGAACATGTTACAGGACCACTAGAACCTCCTGTATGACCTTTAGAACATGTTAAAGGACCACTAGAACCTCCTGTATGACCTTTAGAACATGTTAAAGGACCACTAGAACCTCCTGTATGACCTTTAGAACATGTTAAAGGACCACTAGAACCTCCTGTATGACCTTTAGAACATGTTACAGGACCACTAGAACCTCCTGTATGACCTTTAGAACATGTGACAGGACCACTATAACCTCCTGTAGGACCTTTAGAACATGTTAAAGGACCACTAGAACCTCCTGTATGACCTTTAGAACATGTTACAGGACCACTAGAACCTCCTGTAGGACCTTTAGAACATGTTACAGGACCACTAGAACCTCCTGTATGACCTTTAGAACATGTTAAAGGACCACTAGAACCTCCTGTAGGACCTTTAGAACATGTTACAGGACCACTAGAACCTCCTGTAGGACCTTTAGAACATGTTAAAGGACCACTAGAACCTCCTGTATGACCTTTAGAACATGTTAAAGGACCACTAGAACCTCCTGTATGACCTTTAGAACATGTTACAGGACCACTAGAACCTCCTGTATGACCTTTAGAACATGTTACAGGACCACTAGAACCTCCTGTATGACCTTTAGAACATGTTAAAGGACCACTAGAACCTCCTGTATGACCTTTAGAACATGTTACAGGACCACTAGAACCTCCTGTATGACCTTTAGAACATGTTACAGGACCACTAGAACATCCTGTATGACCTTTAGAACATGTTACAGGACCACTAGAACCTCCTGTATGACCTTTAGAACATGTTATAGGACCACTATAACCTCCTGTATGACCTTTAGAACATGTTACAGGACCACTAGAACCTCCTGTATGACCTTTAGAACATGTTAAATGACCACTAGAACCTCCTGTATGACCTTTAGAACATGTTACAGGACCACTTGAACCTCCTGTATGACCTTTAGAACATGTTACAGGACAACTAGAACCTCCTGTATGACCTTTAGAACGTGTTACAGGACCACTAGAACCTCCTGTATGACCTTTAGAACATGTTACAGGACCACTAGAACCTCCTGTATGACCTTTAGAACATGTTACAGGACCACTATAACCTCCTGTATGACCTTTAGAACATGTTACAGGACCACTAGAACCTCCTGTATGACCTTTAGAACATGTTAAAGGACCACTAGAACCTCCTGTATGACCTTTAGAACATGTTACAGGACCACTTGAACCTCCTGTATGACCTTTAGAACATGTTACAGGACAACTAGAACCTCCTGTATGACCTTTAGAACATGTTACAGGACCACTAGAACCTCCTGTATGACCTTTAGAACGTGTTACAGGACCACTAGAACCTCCTGTATGATGTTACAGGACCACTAGAACCTCCTGTATGACTTGTAATAGTTTCTGAAGACATTGTTTCCTCCTCCTCTTCGTCAGCTCTCAATGAGCCCACCATAGATTATGGCTTCCAGAGGTTACAGAAGGTCATTCCTCGTCACCCAGGAGACCCAGAGAGACTGCCCAAGGTAACACACACACACACAATCGTTTTATACAAACAGAGAGAATACCTGATTATTGTTGGTTTTCCTCATCAGTCTGTTTTCTGGTTGGCTGCTCAGAGTCCTGATAACCATCGTGTGTGTGTGTGTACGTGTGTGTGTGTGTGTGTGTGTGTGTGTCACGGAGATTCTTTTGAATGAAAAGTTCATTACAAAATGCATTATTATTATTATTATTATTATTTGGTTTCATTTGACAGATTCTGGGGGATCTGAGCTGGTGTGATGAGGGCTGACCTTCATTGCACCAACGACCAATCACTGACCTTCATTGCACCAACGACCAATCACTGACCTTCATTACACCAACGACCAATCACTGAGCTTCTCTACACCAACGACCAATCACTGACCTTCACTACACCAACGACCAATCACTGACCTTCACTACACCAACGACCAATCACTGACCTTCACTACACCAACGACCAATCACTGACCTTCACTACACCAACAACCAATCACTGACCTTCACTACACCAACGACCAATCACTGACCTTCACTACACCAACGACCAATCACTGACCTTCACTACACCAACGACCAATCATTGTTTTAAAGTTATTTCTATTGTAATAGAACAACATTCATCACTGTTGGCTAACAACACACACACACACACATGCACACACACACACACTCACACACAGACATGCACACACACACATACACACACAGCTATGCGCACACACTCACACAAACACGTACACACACTCGCACAAAGACATGCACTCACACACGGACATGCACACAGATATGCACACACACTCACACACACTAACACACACACAGACACACACAGGGAAGAGCATTAAATTCAACACGCACATACAAAGGTCATGGAATAAAAGGTAAACGTGTGTGTGTGTATGTGTGTGTATCAGGCTGCTCTATAAGTCTCTTAGGTCAACTCCTTATTATCAGGCTGCTCTATAAGTCTTTTAGGTCAACTCCTTATTATCAGGCTGCTCTATAAGTCTCTTAGGTCAGCTCCTTATTATCAGGCTGCCCTATAAGTCTCTTAGGTCAACTCCTTATTATCAGGCTGCTCTATAAGTCTCTTAGGTCAGCTCCTTATTATCAGGCTGCTCTATAAGTCTCTTAGGTCAGCTCCTTATTATCAGGCTGCTCTATAAGTCTCTTAGGTCAACTCCTTATTATCAGGCTGCTCTATAAGTCTCTTAGGTCAACTCCTTATTATCAGGCTGCTCTATAAGTCTCATAGGTCAACTCCTTATTATCAGGCTGCTCTATAAGTCTCTTAGGTCAACTCCTTATTATCAGGCTGCTCTATAAGTCTTTTAGGTCAACTCCTTATTATCAGGCTGCTCTATAAGTCTCTTAGGTCAGCTCCTTATTATCAGGCTGCCCTATAAGTCTCTTAGGTCAACTCCTTATTATCAGGCTGCTCTATAAGTCTCTTAGGTCAGCTCCTTATTATCAGGCTGCTCTATAAGTCTCTTAGGTCAACTCCTTATTATCAGGCTGCCCTATAAGTCTCTTAGGTCAACTCCTTATTATCAGGCTGCTCTATAAGTCTCTTAGGTCAACTCCTTATTATCAGGCTGCTCTATAAGTCTCTTAGGTCAACTCCTTATTATCAGACTGCTCTATAAGTCTCTTAGGTCACCTCCTTATTATCAGGCTGCTCTATAAGTCTCTTAGGTCAACTCCTTATTATCAGGCTGCTCTATAAGTCTCTTAGGTCAACTCCTTATTATCAGGCTGCTCTATAAGTCTCATAGGTCAACTCCTTATTATCAGACTGCTCTATAAGTCTCTTAGGTCAACTCCTTATTATCAGGCTGCTCTATAAGTCTCTTAGGTCAACTCCTTATCATCAGGCTGCTCTATAAGTCTCTTAGGTCAACTCCTTATTATCAGGCTGCTCTATAAGTCTCTTATGTCAACTCCTTATTATCAGGCTGCTCTATAAGTCTATTAGGTCAACTCCTTATTATCAGGCTGCTCTATAAGTCTCTTAGGTCAACTCCTTATTATCAGGCTGCTCTATAAGTCTCTTAGGTCAACTCCTTATTATCAGGCTGCTCTATAAGTCTCTTAGGTCAACTCCTTATTATCAGGCTGCTCTATAAGTCTCTTAGGTCAACTCCTTATTATCAGGCTGCTCTATAAGTCTCATAGGTCAACTCCTTATTATCAGGCTGCTCTAATAAGTCTCTTAGGTCAACTCCTTATTATCAGGCTGCTCGATAAGTCTCTTAGGTCAACTCCTTATTATCAGGCTGCTCTATAAGTCTCTTAGGTCAACTCCTTATTATCAGGCTGCTCTATAAGTCTTGTAGCGGCGTTCCGTCGTTGTTTTCTTGAATCCGCTAAAGAGCTGCAGACACAATGAGTTTCCTCTCACATGACAGGAGACTGTTCATTTCCTTTACTTTCGATTTTATTTTAAACAGCAAAAAACGCTGACAAAGTATACAAATAATAAACGTTCAAAACGATCTCATGGTCTTACGGTAAAAAAACTATATCCCTCATGTCTAATGCGGCTCTGTTCTTACACCTGTTGCCGTCATGACGTCATTAAATAGCCTGGCCCGAGCGTCCGTCATTAACATAAAGATCTTTTGATATATACAACTTATAGTTCCTCCAAAATGAGCATAAATCTAAATATTAAATTATAAACAATTCTGAAACTTAAATATACTAAAAACACACTTGTGGCTCTTACATATCCGGCCCCTAATGGTTAAGCTTAAAGATTACACCATTACCAAATAACTTAAATTCAAAGAGCCAACAACTAAGTCAAGTATCAAACTAAACAAATCTTCATAATCACTGCTAATCTAAGTCTTGTTTAACAGTCTTTAAAAAAAAAAACATTTCTTCATCATCTGATCTTCTTGTGTTCACGTTGCTTCTTGCAGTAAACACAGCTTGTTGACGGGTCTCTCCAGCGTGCTGGTTTTAGTCTGCAGCTTCACTCTGCGTACAGTTCCACTGGAGTCCGGTATGGTTTGGATTATCCTTCCCATTATCCATGTGTTTCGTGGTGACGAGCTGTCGACTACTAACACCACATCTCCATGCTGGAAGTTTCTCTTCAACTTTGACCATTTCTGCCGTTCCTGGAGGAGAGGTAAGTATTCTCGAGTCCATCTGGTCCAAAACAGATCTGCGAGGTCCTGTCCTTGCCTCCAGCGTCTTCTTGCATACTGATCGTTCTCGTTGAAGGTTCCCGGTGGCATGTTGGGTTGCACTTTCATCAACAGCAGATGATTGGGCGTCAGAGGCTCCAAGTCGCATGGGTCATCGGACGGGCTCGTGAGTGGTCGTCCATTAATGATACTTTCAACCTCACACATCAGTGTTTGGAGGTCGTCGTCAGTGAGGGTCTGTTCTCTCACAAGTGCGCCAAGGATCCTTCGTGCAGTACGAATCTGCCGCTCCCAAACTCCTCCTTGGTGGGAAGCAGCTGGGCTGTTGAACATCCATTTACTGCCCTTTTGTTGCAAAGTTTTTTCAATCTTTAACTCATTCAAGCTCTCAATGGCCACTCGCAACTCTTTTTCTGCGCCGACAAAGTTTGTGCCATTGTCAGAGCGCATGATGGAGACCTGGCCTCTTCTACTTATGAAGCGGCGTATGGCGTTGATGCAAGAGCTGGTGTCAAGACTGTCTGCTATCTCTATCTGTACTGCTCTAATGGCGAGGCAGGTAAACATCACACCGTACCTTTTGACAGTGCTCCGGCCCCGTTTGACTTCAAAGGGGCCAAAGTAATCTACGCCCACATTGGTAAATGGTGGCTGGTCTGGTGTTAGACGATCTTCCGGCAGATTCGCCATCTTTTGCTCTCCCACTCTGCCTTTGAGTTTCCTGCAGACTGTGCATCTTGAGATCAGTTTTCTGATGGCTGAGGTTGCTTTCGGAATCCAAAACTTTTGTCTTAAGTGCGACAACATGTAGTTGCGCCCACAATGTCCAGTCTTTTCATGCAGATCAAGCAAAATGAGGGAGGCGACTCTGGAGTCTTTTGACAGAATTGCTGGGTGTTTGGCAGCTTCTGTCATGGTGGATTTATCCAGTCGTCCTCCAACTCCTAAGATGCCATCTTGAAAAGTGGGATCAAGCTTGTATAGCTGACTACTTCTCTTGACAGTTCCACTACCGTAGAGGGCCTTCACTTCTTCAGGAACCATTGCTTCTGACTATGTCGAATAACTTCCACTTCTGCAGCCAGCAACTGTTCCCAGCTTAGTGTGTTCTTTTCTACGTCAGATTTGACTTTTTTCATTTTTTGCTGCATGCGTAATTTCAGTATTTGTGGATTTTCTTTGACTTGACCAATGGAGTGCTGTAATTCTTTTCTTTTGTCCCTCAGGTGGATCAGAGTTTCCTTGACTCTCAAAATCCATGCGACTGCTCTCTTCAGTCTGTCCCAACTTGAGTAGTACTGAAGCAGTTTGTTCACAGGGTCAGCACTCTCCTCGGCAAGGATCGTATACACAGCCATGTTTCTGACCTCTGGATCTGGCTGCGTGTCTTGCTTCTCCTTATCCGGCCTCTGTGGCCATTCACTCTCTGGCCACAACAGAGGGATATAGTTTTTTTTACTATTGTAGCGGCGTTCCGTCGTTGTTTTCTTGAATCCGCTAAAGAGCTGCAGACACAATGAGTTTCCTCTCACGCGCATGACAGGAGACCGTTCATTTCCTTTACTTTCGATTTTATTTTAAACAGCAAAAAACGCTGACAAAGTATACAAATAATAAACGTTCAAAACGATCTCATGGTCTTACGGTAAAAAAACTATATCCTTCATGTCTAATGCGGCTCTGTTCTTACACCTGTTGCCGTCATGACGTCATTAAATAGCCTGGCCCGAGCGTCCGTCATTAACATAAAGATCTTTTGATATATACAACTTATAGTTCCTCCAAAATGAGCATAAATCTAAATATTAAATTATAAACAATTCTGAAACTTAAATATACTAAAAACACACTTGTGGCTCTTACAAGTCTCTTAGGGCAACTCCTTATTATCAGGCTGCTCTATAAGTCTCTTAGGTCAACTCCTTATTATCAGGCTGCTCAATAAGTCTCTTAGATCAACTCCTTATTATCAGGCTGCTCTATAAGTCTCTTTGGTCAACTCCTTATTATCAGGCTGCTCTATAAGTCTCTTAGGTCAACTCTTTATTATGAGGCTGCTCTATAAGTCTCTTTGGTCAACTCCTTATTATCAGGCTGCTCTATAAGTCTCTTAGGTCAACTCTTTATTATGAGGCTGCTCTATAAGTCTCTTAAGTCAACTCCTTATTATCAGGCTGCTCTATAAGTCTCTTAGGTCAACTCCTTATTATGAGGCTGCTCTATAAGTCTCTTAGTCAACTCCTTATTATCAGGCTGCTCTATAAGTCTCTTAGGTCAACTCCTTATTATCAGGCTGCTCTATAAGTCTCTATAGTCAACTCCTTATTATCAGGCTGCTCTATAAGTCTCTTAGGTCAACTCCTTATGATCAGGCTGCTCTATAAGTCTCTTAGGTCAACTCCTTATTATCAGGCTGCTCTATACGTCTCTTAGGTCAACTCCTTATGAGCAGGCTGCTCTATAAGTATCTTAAGTCAACTTCTTATTATCAGGCTGCTCTATAAGTCTCTTAGGTCAACTCCTTATTATCAGGCTGCTCTATAAGTGTCGTAGGTCCCTCCTGTTGATCCAGAATGCTGCAGTCTCTGTCAACTAAGAACAGGCTGCTCTACATCAGGTCCTCCTGCAGAATGCTGCTCTGTTCTCACTCTCCAGAGATCAAGAATCACTTTAGAAAGCTCTCTCTAACCTACAAAGCCTTGATTGGTGATGCTCCATCATATCTTAAGGAGCTTGTAGTACCATATTACCCCACTAGAGAGCTTGTAGTACCATGGTACCCCACTAGAGAGCTTGTAGTACCACATTACCCCACTAGAGAGCTTGTAGTACCATGTTACCCCACTAGAGAGCTTGTAGTACCATGTTACCCCACTAGAGAGCTCGTAGTACCATGTTACCCCACTAGAGAGCTTGTAGTACCATGTTACCCCACTAGAGAGCTTGTAGTATCATGTTACCCCACTAGAGAGCTTGTAGTACCATATTACCCCACTAGAGAGCTTGTAGTATCATATTACCCCACTAGAGAGCTTGTAGTACCATATTACCCCACTAGAGAGCTTGTAGTATCATATTACCCCACTAGAGAGCTTGTAGTACCATGTTACCCCACTAGAGGGCTTGTAGTACCATATTACCCAACTAGAGAGCTTGTAGTACCATGTTACCCCACTAGAGAGCTTGTAGTACCATGTTACCCCACTGGAGAGCTTGTAGTACCATATTACCCCACTAGAGAGCTTGTAGTACCATGTTACCCCACTAGATGGCTTGTAGTACCATATTACCCCACTAGAGAGCTTGTAGTACCATGTTACCCCACTAGAGAGCTTGTAGTACCATGTTACCCCACTAGAGAGCTTGTAGTACCATATTACCCCACTAGAGAGCTTGTAGTACCATGTTACACCACTAGAGAGCTTGTAGTACCATGTTACCCCACTAGAGAGCTTGTAGTACCATGTTGCCCCACTAGAGAGCTTGTAGTACCATGTTACCCCACTAGAGATCTTGTAGTACCATGTTACCCCACTAGAGAGCTTGTAGTACCATGTTACCCCACTAGAGAGCTTGTAGTACCATGTTACCCCACTAGAGAGCTTGTATTACCATGTTACCCCACTAGAGAGCTTGTAGTACCATGTTACCCCACTAGAGAGCTTGTAGTACCATGTTACCCCACTAGAGAGCTTGTAGTACCATGTTACCCACTAGAGAGCTTGTAGTACCATGTTACCCCACTAGAGAGCTTGTAGTACCATATTACCCCACTAGAGAGCTTGTAGTACCATATTACCCCACTAGAGAGCTTGTAGTACCATGTTACCCACTAGAGAGCTTGTAGTACCATGTTACCCCACTAGAGAGCTTGTAGTACCATGTTACCCCACTAGAGAGCTTGTAGTACCATGTTACCCCACTAGAGAGCTTGTAGTACCATGTTGCCCACTAGAGAGCTTGTAGTACCATGTTACCCCACTAGAGAGCTTGTAGTACCATGTTGCCCCACTAGAGAGCTTGTAGTACCATGTTACCCCACTAGAGAGCTTGTAGTACCATGTTACCCCACTAGAATAGAAAGAATATTTACTTATCCCCCAAGGAAAGGGAAATTAGTTCTCTGCATTTGACCCATTATTAGTTATAGGGCTGCGGCGAGTGTGAAGCTCTCGAAGCAATCAGTTCAGTGCCTTGCTCAAGGACACTTGACTTGCAACTAATGGAGAGCTCGAACCACAACCCCATGGTCAGGATGCCTTCTTACTCCACTGAGCTAAAGCCGCCCCGTACCCACTAGAGAGCTTGTAGTACCATATTACCCCACTAGAGAGCTTGTAGTACCATGTTGCTCCACTAGAGAGCTTGTAGTACCACGTTACCCCACTAGAGAGCTTGTAGTACCACGTTACCCCACTAGAGAGCTTGTAGTACCATGTTACCCCACTAGAGAGCTTGTAGTACCATGTTACCCCACTAGAGAGCTTGTAGTACCATGTTACCCCACTAGAGAGCTTGTAGTACCATGTTACTCCACTAGAGAGCTTGTAGTACCATGTTACCCCACTAGAGAGCTTGTAGTACCATATTACCCCACTAGAGAGCTTGTAGTACCATGTTACCCCACTAGAGAGCTTGTAGTACCATGTTGCTCCACTAGAGAGCTTGTAGTACCATGTTGCTCCACTAGAGAGCTTGTAGTACCATGTTACCCCACTAGAGAGCTTGTAGTACCACGTTACCCCACTAGAGAGCTTGTAGTACCATGTTACCCACTAGAGAGCTTGTAGTACCATGTTACCCCACTAGAGAGCTTGTAGTACCATGTTACCCCACTAGAGAGCTTGTAGTACCATGTTACCCCACTAGAGAGCTTGTAGTACCATATTACCCCACTAGAGAGCTTGTAGTACCATGTTGCTCCACTAGAGAGCTTGTAGTACCATGTTGCTCCACTAGAGAGCTTGTAGTACCATGTTGCTCCACTAGAGAGCTTGTAGTACCATGTTATCCCACTTGAGAGATTCTTTACTTCCTGTTCTTTCTTTACATCCTGTTCTTTCTTTACTTCCTGTTCTTTCTATACATCCTGTTCTTTCTTTACTTCCTGTTCTTTCTATACATCCTGTTCTTTCTTTACTTCCTGTTCTTTCTTTACATCCTGTTCTTTCTTTACTTCCTGTTCTTTCTATACATCCTGTTCTTTCTATACATCCTGTTCTTTCTTTACTTCCTGTTCTTTCTATACATCCTGTTCTTTCTTTACTTCCTGTTCTTTCTTTACTTCCTGTTCTTTCTATACATCCTGTTATTTCTTTACTTCCTGTTCTTTCTTTACTTCCTGTTATTTCTTTACTTCCTGTTCCTTCTTTTGTACTTCCTGTTCTTTCTTTACACACACACACACACACACACACATGCGCACAAACACACGCACGTACATGCACACACACACATAAACACGCACACACAGACACACTAGTTCTGGCTCCTCGTGTTCATCATGACGTCATCCTAGAGAAGCTGACAGCTCATTGGTCAGTGTTCAGGGAACTCTCCACCAATCAAATGCTGACGTCAGCGCTGACAGGAAGTCGTCATGACAACGCAATTCATAATGTTTCTGTGAAGAAACGACCACAACAGAAAGACAGGTGTGTGTATTTGTGTGTGTGTCTGTATGTGTGTTTGCGTGTCTGTATGTATGTGTGTGTGTGTGTCTGTGTATATTTGTGTGTGTGTGTGTCTGTATTTATATGTGTGTGTGTCTGTATTCATGTGTGTGTGCATGTTTATGTGTGTGTGTCTCTCTCCTTTCTTGATACATGGCTGCACTTGCTGATTACCTGATTTGACTGTTTAAACCTCCCTGTTTGCCAATGGGCTTTACACACAGACACACACAGACAGAGACACACACACAGACACACACACACAGACAGAGACACACACAGACACACACGCACAGACACACACACAGACACACACACAGACACACACACACAGACACACACAGACAGAGACACACACAGACACACACACACAGACACACACACACAGACACACACAGACACACACAGATACACACAGACACACACAGACACAGACACACACAGACACACACACACAGATACACACCGACACACACAGACACACACACATACATAGACACGTAACATGGTACTACAAGCTCTCTAGTGGGGTAACATGGTACTACAGGCTCTCTAGTGGGGTAATATGGTACTACAAGCTCTCTAGTGGGGTAATATGGTACTACAAGCCCTCTAGTGGGGTAATATGGTACTACAAGCTCTCTAGTGGAGTAATATGGTACTACAGGCTCTCTAGTGGGGTAATATGGTACAACAAGCTCTCTAGTGGGGTAACATGGTACAACAAGCTCTCTAGTGGAGTAATATGGTACTACAAGCCCTCTAGTGGGGTAACATGGTACTACAAGCTCTCTAGTGGAGTAATATGGTACTACAAGCTCTCTAGTGTGGTAATATGGTACTACAAGCCCTCTAGTGGGGTAACATGGTACTACAAGCTCTCTAGTGGAGTAATATGGTACTACAAGCTCTCTAGTGGGGTAACATGGTACTACAAGCTCTCTAGTGGGGCAACATGGTACCACAAGCTCTCTAGTGGGCAACATGGTACCACAAGCCTCTAGTGGGGCAACATGGTACCACAAGCCTCTAGTGGGGCAACATGGCACCACAAGCCTCAGTGGGGCAACATGGTACCACAAGCTCTCTAGTGGGGCAACATGGCACCACAAGCTCTCAGTGGGCAACATGGTACCACAAGCTCTCTAGTGGGGCAACATGGTACCACAAGCCTCTAGTGGGGCAACATGGTACCACAAGCTCTCTAGTGGGCAACATGGTACCACAAGCCTCTAGTGGGCAACATGGTACCACAAGCTCTCTAGTGGGTAACATGGTACCACAAGCTCTCTAGTGGAGCAACATGGTACCACAAGCTCTCTAGTGGGCAACATGGTACCACAAGCTCTCAGTGGAGTAACATGGTACCACAAGCCCCAGTGGGGCAACATGGTACCACAAGCTCTCTAGTGGGGCAACATGGTACCACAAGCCTCTAGTGGGGCAACATGGTACCACAAGCCTCTAGTGGGGCAACATGGTACTACAAGCTCTCTAGTGGGTAACATGGTACCACAAGCTCTCTAGTGGGGTAACATGGTACTACAAGCTCTCTAGTGGGGCAACATGGTACCACAAGCTCTCTAGTGGGCAACGGTACCACAAGCCTCTAGTGGGGCAACGTGGTACTACAAGCCTCTAGTGGGGTAACGTGGTACCACAAGCTCTCTAGTGGTAATATGGTACCACAAGCCTCTAGTGGGGTAATATGGGACTACAAGCTCTCTAGTGGGGTAACATGGTACTACAAGCTCTCTAGTGGGGTAACATGGTACTACAAGCTCTCTAGTGGGGTAATATGGTACTACAAGCTCCTTAAGATATGACGGTGCATCACCAATCAAGGCTTTGTAGGTTAAGAGAAGAATTTTTAAAGTGATTCTTGATTTTACGGGGAGCCAGTGCAGAGCAGCTAGTGCAGGAGTGATGTGATCTCTGTTATTAGTTTAGTGAGAACACGAGCTGCAGCATTCTGGATCAACTGGAGGGACCTAGGAGACTTATAGAGCAGCCTGATCATAAGGAGTTGACTTAAGAGACTTATAGAGCAGCCTGATCATAAGGAGTTGACTTAAGAGACTTATAGAGCAGCCTGATAATAAGGAGTTGACTATAGAGACTTATAGAGCAGCCTGATAATAAGGAGTTGACCTCAGAGACTTATAGAGCAGCCTGATAATAAGGAGTTGACATAAGAGACTTATAGAGCAGCCTGATGATAAGGAGTTGACTTAAGAGACTTATAGAGCAGCCTGATAATAAGGAGTTGACATAAGAGACTTATAGAGCAGCCTGATAATAAGGAGTTGACCTAAGAGACTTATAGAGCAGCCTGATAATAAGGAGTTGACCTAAGAGACTTATAGAGCAGCCTGATAATAAGGAGTTGACCTAAGAGACTTATAGAGCAGCCTGATAATAAGGAGTTGACTTAAGAGACTTATAGAGCAGCCTGATAATAAGGAGTTAACTTAAGAGACTTATAGAGCAGCCTGATAATAAGGAGTTGACTTAAGAGACTTATTTTTCGCTTGTGGTATTATGCCTACGATTACAATTCCCACAAGAATAACTAAATCTAGTTCCACTCTCGACAACATTTATGTTAACCAGGAGAACATCTGCAACTTGATCTCCTTTGTTATTTTTTCTGATATTTCAGACCATTTGCCGTGTCTAACGCTTATGGGGGAACGAAATAAGGTTAATGAAAAAAAAGCAGCCTCTCGTTATCACATCGCGATCTGTCACTGATCAGACGCTGCAAGATATTAATCATTCTCTGTCCAATGTTGACTGGTCTGACCTACAAAACATGACCGTAGACGAAGCAAGTAACGCAGTCACTCGGTCATTTATAAGCATACTGGATCATCACGCCCCTACGAGAACTGTTCGTATTTCTCGCAAGCATGTTATGAGAGAACCCTGGATGACAGTGGGTCTGATGAACTCGATACGCAGGCGTGATAGTCTGTTCAAACTCCAGCTGGGGAAACCAGACAGTCATCCTGCACGGGCAAAAAATTTCACCTACAGAAATATATTAAACAAAGCCAAACGAGACGCAAAACAATTGTACTACTCTAACCTCCTCAATGAATATATGTATGACTCAAGGAAGACTTACGGTGATTAACTCAATCATTAACAAATCCAACGACAAGTCTCGTATCTCGGATGTATTTTATGTCAATGGCAAAAAGAAAGTTGACCCTAAAAAGATTGCAGATGGGTTCTGTGAATATTTCGCTACCATAGGTGGGAAATATGCAGACCAGATTGGATGCTCCGATCACTCGTTTGCTGAGTATCTTGGTCAATTGTCCACAATTCAATCGATGTTTCTTAATCCTGTCGACCCGGATGAAATTTCTAAAATAATAAACAGCTTTAAGCCAAAGAAAAGCGCCGGTCACGACGGTATCAGCATGAATCTAGTCAAACAACTTGGTCAATCACACACCCATTATCACATCTTGTAAACAAATCATTATCGGAGGGAGTTTTTCCTGATGATATGAAGATCGCTGAAGTGATCCCCATTTACAAAGCCAAAGAAAAGCTTTACTTTACTAACTATCGTCCAATATCTCTGTTGCCAAGCTTTTCCAAAATTTTGGAAAAGGTTGTTCATAAACGACTGTCCAGCTTTGTTGCAAAGCATAACTTGTTATACGGAAGCCAAGACGGCTTTCGACCAAAGCACTCGACTGAGAACGCAGTCACTGAGTTTCTGTTTGACACCTACACTGCACTTGAACACGGAGAGAACACTCTGGCATTATTCCTGGACCTTTCTAAAGCTTTTGACACAATCGATCACTCAATACTTTTAAAAAAACTGAGCCATTATGGTGTTAGAGCAGGGGTTCCCAAACTTTTTAGACCACGCACCCCCTTCTACATCCCGACCGGGTTCACGCACCCCCAATACCCCACACCTTAAAAAAAAACGCAACAGAATGCAAGAGTTGTTGACGGGGGTTCAATACATTTTACGTATTGAGCACCCCTGCATTCAAACATTAAATAGCCGAGAGTTTTTTTCAGCGTAAGAAATACGATGTGTGGCGGGAGTGCGTGAGTTAAGACCGAAATGACACTTGAGAGCCCAGAGAATGTTTAATATTAATTTTTACACCATTAGACCACCATTACATTTTTCCTCTCGCACCCCCTAGAGGCAGCTCACTTCAGGTGCGCCAATCCACACTTTGGGAATCCCTGTGTTAGAGGTACGGCACTCGAGTGGTTTAAAAGTTATCTTCGTGGTCGAAAACAATATGTGAAATACAAGGGGTTCAAATTAAAATCATATGATATAACTTAGGAGTACCACAGGGTTCTGTATTGGGACCCCTGCTATTTATATTGTACATAAATGACCTTCCAAAAGTCTTAAAACGTGTTAAAAGCATCCTCTTTGCTGACGACACAACTATCTATATTTCATCGCAGGACCACCATAACTTATATCAAACTGCAAATGAAGAGCTAAAAATTTTATCGGATTGGTTCAAAGCGAACAAGTTATCTCTAAATGCACAGAAAACTAATTATATGCTAATAAATAAATCAAATAATCTCCTAGATCAAGATTTTAGGCTTGAGATTGACGGGGCAAATGTCTCAAAAGTCCAGTGCACCAAGTTCCTTGGTGTCTATATTGACGACAATTTGCGCTGGCATCAACATATTGAGTTGTCGGAAGCGCATACGAAGCGGCACATTTTCCCTGCGCTCCGCAAAAAATATACTCTCAACAGAAAATGTGCGTTTGTTGTACCACAGCCTTGTCCATCCGCACCTCTTGTATTGTAATATGCTCTGGGGATCCGCAGCTAAAACTCAGGTCAAATGTATCGAGATTTTACAAAAAAGGGCTGTGCGGATTATCTGCAACGTGAAGAATAATGAACACACTGAGCCGCTTTTTAAGAGATTGGGCATTCTGAGATTTACAGATCTACATTTGTGTCAGACAGGAATTTTTATGTACAGATTTATGAATAATAATCTGCCACATAATCTGTTACGTATGTTCACAAGGAACACAAATGTCTACGACCACAACACACGGCTGCGTGGTGGCATACACATAAATAATCATACAGTCAACATTGTATTTAAAAGCTTCATCTGTAGAGGTCCAAAGCTCTGGAGACAAATTCCGGACGAGGTCAAATCGGCATCCAGCACCA